>NW_023277252.1:652500-952500 GCF_003668045.3 Cricetulus griseus | reverse complement strand
GAGGCTTGGTCAGTCTGACTCACTCTGTCTCTGTCTCTCTCCTCAAATTATACCTCCCTGTTTTTAACTGTTGCTGTCTCTCTTTCTCTGTTTCTGTCTCTGTATTTGAAATTAGGACTGCAACCTGCAGGTGCACCTAGTAGGGTCAGGGGAGTTCTCTGCCTGCCATGTGGGAAGCAGTGCATATGAACTTTGTTTATAGAGTCTCTCTCCACTTCTCATCTTTAACTTGATTCACCATTTTCCTTTTCTCTCAAAATCTCTGGTGCTATGGACAAGGACAGCGAGGGATCTATGCCAGATTTCATGAGGAGCTGATTTTAGAAATGGGGATTGTAAAGTTGGCCTTCCATAGAGAATGAAACATTTCCCCTATTTCTCTCTCTGTCATCCTGCTAGTGGTCACAGTCTCTCATTGAGTCTATAAATTTGGGGTAAGTTACAAGTCCGAATCCAACAGAGTACCAAAGGACATGCAAACCCATTGCACTGTGGCAAATTTGAGGTGCATTCCATTGGCATGAGGATATCTGCGACTTTCAAAATACATGGATACTCACAGCCTAGTGGCTGCTACCATAATTAAGCTGCTAATGTGTCTAAAGTTTATGTTTTCACAAACCTATAAGATTCTTGAAAGTTCAAGGGAGAATACTTAGACTGATTTAAACAATTCTGAAAATTCACTACAGGTAAATAGGATTCAGTTTTTGCATGGTGCCAGTCCCCTATTTTCGACGTCATTGCATTTATACTCTGGAACAACCCATGTCCTCCTACCACCCTCACTTCCAAATCCAGGACTGAAGAAATATTTGTTTCTAAACTTAACCTATTCTTTCTACACTGCTGGCTAATTTTCACTTCTAAGAAGATCCAGATTGTGTCACACAGGTCCAGATTGGGGCAGATCATGCAAATAATGCAGGATATGGCAGCACAAAACATGGTTTACACACAAAGATAATCAAATCCAGGATGCTCAACTCCACCCACATCAGAAGGAAGAATGGTCTACGATTTGATGTCTTTATACACTAGTGGGGCATGTCCAACACCCCACCATTTAATAAACAGTGAAGGCTGGAATGAAGTTTAAGCATCAAACTGGTCTTCCCATGGTCAATTATCATGATGCATTCAGGTGGTACTATTGGCACTCCAGGCAAGGCCCATTTGGATGTAAGTCTGCAGGCAGTTGTAAAGACAGACCCAGGGCAATCATACTGTCTATTTCTCTCTCTCTCTCTCTCTCTCTCTCTCTCTCTCTCTCTCTCTCTCTCTCATACACAAACACATTCTGTTTCCTTTCTGCTCTCTGCTGTCTGCTCAGGTTCTTAAATTCTTCATCTCTTCTCCTGTCTCTCCCACTATCCCTCTTGCACTATGTTTGAAAATCTATGGTTAATGCGCTTTCTATGGTTCATGTTCCATTGGTCAGAGTTACATCTCCATAACAATTATTTCCATTCCATGTAAACAAAAGACCAACATTGGAGCTGTGAAAACCACTGAGGCTCTCTCTGTGATCTCTCTTGCTACCCATGATGGGGTGAGTGGGAGACCCAGGATATCTTTTTCTCAGACATACCAACCAGAATGACACCACTTCAAATATGAATGCTTCACAAGGTTGAGATACAACACCGCATAAGCTGATACACTAGTGTGTTTCCGTTTTAAGGCTTCAGCAGTTTTATCCCACTCTTTCCTGGGATCTCGTGTTTCTGGACTTTTTGAGCATTTTTTGTTTCATCCTTGGCCACCAATTCTGGCTGTTTCTAAGTGATAAATTCTTCCTTAATAAGGTACAATCGTTCTTGTCCATGGGAAATATATCTTATGTTTACACGATCCTTCTGGTTATTGTTTCTGTTGAAAAAATGTTCAAAGATATTTTGTTGATGAATGTAATCTTTCCTAAGAAGAAGAAGAACAATGGAATTCTAAAATGAAAATACATTACCCAACTAAAGGTGAGTTTTCCATGGTTAACTTCCTCAAGCATGGTTTACATTCCATTTATTAGACTAGATTGTGGGATAATTGGACTTCAACAACTTGGTTGCATGACATGATATCAGCAGAATGACATAGTACATTAGGCAGAGACGGCATCTCTCACTGTCTCTCAGTCTCTATGTCTTTGACTCTGCAGCCTAAGTGAAAACCTGCACCTATACCTGGTCTGGACAGCTCTATGCCTGAACTGATCCGTGGTCAGTCTGACTCACTCTGTCTCTGTCTCTCTTCTCAAATTTACCTCTCTGTCTGTCACTATGGCTGTTTCCCTGTCTCTGTCTCTGTCTCTATCTCTTTCTCTGTCTCTGTCTCTGCAATGAGGCAGGGAATGTGCAGCTGCTCCTGGTCTGCTCTGGACAGTTCTCAGCCTGCCTTGTGCAAAGCTGTGCATGTGTACTTTGTTTATCGACTCTCTCTCCTCTTCTCATCATTGACTTGAGTCACCATTTTCCTTCTCTTTCAATACCTCTGATGCTTTGGACAAGGACAGCAATGGATCTATGGCAGCTTTCAGGAGGAGCTGATTTCAGAAATGGGGATTGTAAAGTTGGCCTTCCATTGAGTATGAAACATTTCCCAGATTTCTCTCTCTGTTATCCTGCTAGTGGTCACAGTCTCCCCTTGAGTTGATAAATTTGCTGTGAGTTCCATTTCCAACTCCAACAGAGTAACTCATGACAGGCAAACACATAGAACATTTGTAATTTTGAGGTGCTTTCCATTGGCCTGAAGATATCTGCCACTTTCCAAATACATGGATACTCACAGCCTAGTGGCTTCTACCATTATTAGGCTGCTAATGTGTCTAAAGTTTATGTTTTCACAAACCTAAAAGAATTCTTGGAAGTGCAAGGGGGCCAAATCAAACCGATTCAAACAGTTCCCAAATTCACTACAGATAAATAGGATACATCTATTGCATGTTGCCACTCCCCTATTTTCGTCTTCATTGCATGAAGTCTCTGGAACAACCCACATCCCCTTATCACCCTCCCCTTCAATTCCAGGATGGAGGAACCATAGGTTTCTAAACTTAACCTATTCATTCTACACTGCCGACTACTTGCCAGTTATAAGAAGAACCAGATAGTGTCAAAAAGCCTGGATTGGTGCAGAGCCAGCAAATACTGCAGGATACGGCAGCACAAAATATGGCTTACAGACAAAGATTATCAACTCCTAAGATGCTCAACACACCCCCACACATCAGCAGGAAGATGGGTCTAGAATATGAGGTCTTTATACCATAACCTGGCATGTCTAACATCCCAACATGAAATAATCTGTGAAGGTTGCATTGAGGTTAAGGAATCAAAATGGTCTGCTCCTGCTCACTTGGCATGGTGCATTCAGGTGGTACTAATGTCACTCTAGGCAAGGTCCCTTGGGTCGTAAGTCTGCAGGCAGTTTTAAAGACAGTCCCTGTGCCACCGTACTGTCTAAACTCTCTCTCTCTCTCTCTCTCTCTCTCTCTCTCTCTCTCTCTCTCTCTCTCTCTCTCTCTTATATTCCATTTCCTTTATGCTCTCTTCTGTATGTTTAGGCTCTTAACATTCTTTGTCTCTTCTTCTGTCTCTCCCACTCTCCCTCTCCCGCCATGTCTGAAACTATGGTTAATTGACTCTCTTTGGTTCATGTTCCATTGGTCAGAGTTCCATCTCCATAGAAATTATTCCCATTCCATATAAGCAAAAGACCAACATTGCTACTGCAAAAACCATGGGGGCTCTCTCTGTGAGCTCTCTTGCCAACAATACTGGGGTGAGTGGGAGACACAGGATATTTTTCTCAGGCATACCAACCAGTAAGACACAACTTCACCTATAAATGCTTCTCACCGTTGAGGTCCAACACCGCATAAGCTGATACACTAGTGTGTTTCCGTTTTAAGCCTACAGCAGTTTTATCACACTCTTTCATGGGACCTCCTGTTGCCTGGAATTTTGGGGCATTTTTTGTTTCATCCTTGGCCACCAATTTAGGCTGTTTTTAAGTGATGAGTTCTTCCTTCCCGATGCACCATTGGTGTTGTCCATGGGAAATACATCTTATGTTTATGGGATCCTTCTGGTTATTGTTTCTATGGAAAAAAATGTTCAAAGACAATTTGTGGATGAATATAATCTTTCCTAAGAAGGAGAACAATGGAAGTATAAAATCAAAGGACTCACATTTCCCAACTAAAAGTGACTTTTCCATGGTTAACTTCCTCAAGGAGGGTTTAGATTGCATTTATTAGACTAGACAGAGGGATCCTTGGACTTCAGCATCTTGGTTGCATGAGATTGTATCAACAGAAGGACATAGTACATTAGGCAGAGAAGGCATCCTTCATGAATGGGTTTTGTGCATGCAGTGCTGTACATGGTCTTCACTGATCTCCGCGTACTCTGAGCCTTGTTCTGACTATGTCTGTCTCTGTCTATTTGTCTGTGTCTCTGTCTATATCTCAATGTCTCTCAGTCTCTCTGTCTTTGACTCTGCAGCCTAGGTGAAAGCCTGTACATGTACTTGGTCTGGACAGGTCTATGCCTGGACTGAGGCTTGGTCAGTCTGTCTCAGTCTACTTTTGACTCTGTTCTCAAATTGTAACTCCATGTCTTTCACTGTTGCTGTTTCACTGTCTGTATCTCTGTCTCTGTCTTTGCAACCAGGACTGGAACCTGAAGCTTCACCTGATATGGTCTGGACAGGTCTCAGCCTTCCTTGTGGGCATCTGTGAATGTGAACTTTGTTTATCGTGTCACTCTGCTCCTCTCATCATCGACTTGCATCACAATTTTCCTTCTCTCTCAAAACCTCTCCTGCATGGACAAGGACAGCAATGGATCTATTCCAGATTTTAGGAGGAGCTGATTTCAGAAATGCGGATTGTAAAGTTGGCCTTCCATTGAGAATGAAACATTTCCCCAATTCTCTCTCTGTCATACTGATAGTGGTCACAGTCTCCCCTTGAGTCGATAAATTTGCTCTAAGTTACAAGTTTGACTCCAACAGAGGACATAATGACAGGCAAACGCATAGCACATTGGTAAATTTGAGGTGCTTTACATTGGCCTGAAGATATCTGCCACTTTCCAAATACATGGATGCTTCTACCAATATTAGGCTGCTAATATGTCTAAAGTTTGTTTTCACAAACCTAAAAGAATTCTTGGAACTGCAAGGAGGAAAAATCAATCCGATTCAAACAGTTTCCAAATTCACTACAGATAAATAGGATTCAGCTATTGCATGGGGCCACTCCCCTATTTTCCTCTTCATCATATGAAGTCTCTGGAACAACCCACATCCCCTTACCACCCTCCCCTCCAATTTCAGGATGGAAGAACCATTGGTTTCTAAACATAACCTATTCATTCTACTCTGCTGACTACTAGCCAGTTCTAAGAAGATCCAGATAGTGTCACAAAGCCAGGATTGGAGCAGAGCCAGCAAGTGTTACAGGACATCGCAGCACAAAACAAGGTTTACACACAAAGATGTCCAACTCCATAGATGCTCATCACTCCCCCACATCAGCAGGAAGAAGGGTCTAGGATTTGAGGTCTTTATACCGTAACCTGGCATGTCTAACACTCCACCAAGTAAAAATCCGTGAAGGTTGGAATGAGGTTTAAGCATTTAACTGGTCTGCCTCTGCTTACTGTGCATGATGCATTCAGGTGATACTATTATAACTCCAGGCAAGGTCCCTTGGGTCGTAAGTCTGCAGGCAGTAATAAAGACAGCCCCTGGCAATCATGCTCACTAACTCTCTCTGTCTCTCTCTCTCTCTGTCTCTCTCTCTCTGTATAGCTCTGTGTGTCTCTCTCTGTCTCTCTCTCTCTATCTCTATCTCTGTATCTCTCTCAATCATGCTAGCTGATACACTAGTGTGCTTCTGTTTTAAGCCAGAGATATACCTACATCCACTATTAGTAACTCTTAAAAATAATATTTATGCTGTGATGTACATTGACTGTGTGGATAGAAGAATGGGATTTAAAAATGATTTAGTAAAAATTGATTATTAGTAAACTAACAAAATGCAGAAGACAACATGTATAGTTATAAAAATCCATACTATGTGTAAAATGGTATACCCATAAAAGTAAAAGCAACAATATTAATAAAGCAACAATATTAATAACTAGGATAAATACTTCTTATTCTCATGATTCTTTAATTTTACCTCAAATTTCTCCTTTTAATACTTACCACTGTGGGCCATTATCACATGATAAGAGAAAGTGCATTTGTGAATAAAGATAGTGTGTAATTTGCTGTGACAGTTCTTTTTCTAGTTGGAGAGAAAGAATTGACAGATAGGACATTACCAGTGTTTAAATTATACTTTCATTAGACAGGCCTGATGGGCAAAATTTTAGATGAAGGAATTCCTTCTGTATATTGGATATGGCTGTCTCAGATGCTAAGGAGATATAAACACTGCTAGTATTTGTGTTTTGGGGAAATTGGTAGATTGGATGGTCCTGAAGCAATTGACAAATGAGCCTAGAAATTTGGATTATATCCTATCCAGTAAATTGCAAATACAATCATTTGCTGAACAGATAATTCTAATCCTTCCTTTGTGAGGATTTGTATGTGCTCATGAATATATACATTGTATATATACATTAAAATCAATTCCATTTTAAATTCAGTCTTGCTGGAGATGGCACTGTGCATCTAAGAGGATAAATTTCATTTTCTGTTTTCTCATCAGTGGATTGAATGAAGAAGTTCTTTCAAACTCCATTAAATATATTCAGTAGACTCATTAGCAGCATTTCCTGTAATTTTGCTATGATGTTGTAAATCATATTAAGACAGATTGCTTAAGTCTTTTTATTAGAGCATAATACTGAATGGTGATTTAGAGGTAAAATATATTTTTATTCAAAGAAGTTCTTCTATATATATATATATATATATATATATATATATATATATAGATATAGATATATATATAATACTCATCTATGATGAGTTCACTTCTATGTAGAAGGTAGAGCATAAGACAGTCTTTCATGGGCTGGAAAAAATGGTTTAGAGTTTAAGAGCACTGGCTGTTCTTCCTAGAGATCCTGAGTTCAATTCACAGCAACCACATGGTGATTTACAACCATCTGTAATGAGATCTGGTGCCCTCTTCTGGTATACAGGAATACATGCAGGCAAAAGTTTGTGTACATAATAAATAAATAAATCTTAAAAAAGACAGTTTGTCACAATATTAATTTAGGACATTCTTTTGAATTTAATAATACTTTATTTTCCTTGACAAATGCATATGCTGATAGATTTCTTGCATAAGTATTTTATTGCTGAGACAAAATATTTGAGATAAATTACATAAGAGAGAAATGACACAATTTGCCTTAAGGACTCTGGAATTTTAGTTCATGTTTGGGTAGCTGCACTCTTTTCAGACTAAGAAAGGAAGACAATGTCAAGATAGAAGAATGCTTCTCACTTTACCCCTACCCTGAAGCAGATAGAGAGGTTTCAAAGGCAAAGACACAATGTTCAAATCATTCCCTTAGTGACTGCTGTTTCCATCTAGATGATACCTTTTCATAGCCCACTGATGAAATTAACACTTTCTTAAAAAATTCTATTAGTAATGCTACAAACTTGGAAACAGACTTCAACACATTAGCTGTTTTGATGGATTCTTACTTAATAACTATATAACTAATATCCTAATAAATATACCATTAAAGTTATTATCTTATGAGTAAGGCTCATAAATTTGTCTGTAAGAAATCAAGATGATTCTAAATGGAAACACATTTGAAATGAGTGTCTTCTTTGAAAACATATACATCACATAATTCCTTTGTTTGCAGTTTACTGACATTATGAATTGGCTCTTTTTAGTATTTACATTTATTCTTTAAGGGCCAGGATTATCCCTAGTGCATGGGCCAGTTCATTGGAGCTCATTGCCTAGGAGGTGATGTCATGCTCAGCCTCAACAAAGGAAGGAGGGTTGGTCCTTCACCAACTTGATGTGCCAGAATTTGCTGACTCCCCATGGGTATAGTTGCCCTTTGGGAAGAGTGGATGTGGGTGTTCTGTTGAGAGACTAAGGGGTGGGAAGAGTGGTAGGAGGGATAACTTTGGATGGAATTAAAATGAATTCAAAAAATAATAAATAATATAGAAATAGATAAAATATTAGTCTTTATCACAGATTATTTATCTTTATCCCTTTACTGGTTAGCAAATGGACTCCTTTTGCTATGAGGGAAAATGAGGAAGAAGATGAGGATGAAGCAGAGTCCCAAACTGAGAAAGATCAAGTGTTTTTTCTTTATTTATACAGGACGATACTGAAAGAATTTCTTGAAAAGGGGCCTAAAGGTAAAACCCACAACACAGCCATGGGAGAGCATGGTAAAATTGCCTTCTTCTATAACTTGTCTGTCATATTGGCTTTCCCTTAGTTTCCCAGATTATGCAGTTATAACATGTAAAGTAATCAAGCGACTAAGCAAAAAAAAAAAATATATATATATATAATATATATATATATATATATCAGCCAACACACACACCACACACACACACACACACACACACACACACACACACACACACACACACACCTGGCCTAGAATCCAAAACTATGGACAAGATACAACACGCTTGAAGAAACAAATGGAAGGAGATGCAGAAATAAACCACAAACAATTTTGCTAAGCTCCAGGAGTAAATTCAAAGTGAGTAAGGAGAAATATTATGAAAAACTGAGACAAGACCTAATGGAAAAACCAAAGAATCATCTCTCCAAAGCTAGTGAGAAATCACTTCTCAGTCTTGAAAAAAATGGAAAATACATAGGACAGAACTTCACTCCTTTATTTCAAGTAACAATGGTGATTGTCAGACAATATATGGTCACTGGCAGTGGATCCAAGTTCTAACTATAATGCAATAAATGGCTGCAGAAGCCTGTTCTATATCATGAGGTACCTTGGTCAGCTCTGACATGGTGTCATGGTGGCTATAGAATTTCCTTGGTCCTGCCACAACCTGATAATAGGAGACACTTAGTGTATTTCCTAGGAGAGGCCTTACCAGCTCCAAGAAACAAATGACAGGTGGGGAATCAGAAGGGGTAGAGGGAGGAGGGGAGGTATGGAATTGGTTAATAAAAACAAATTGATAAAAAATAAAAAAAATAATAATCACAGGTTATCATCTCTTAATGTAACTGGACATAATATACTAATAAAAAGACACATGCTAATAGATAGCATATAAAAAGAGGATCTCTCCTTCTGCTGCAAACATGAAAAACAGCTCAGCACTAAAGATACTAACTTCCTCTTTGTAAAAGTTTTTGAAATAATTATCCAATCAAATTGACATAAGAAACATAATGGTACTGATGGATTCCCAGTTGTCTGAATGGGGTTATGAGCTCCCACATGGTCACTTCAGCTGTTTCTGTGGTTTTCTCCAGCCTGGTATTGACCTATTTACTCATCATTGTTCCCTTTCAGAAACTGGAATACAGGAGTTCACATCATTGTTTAGCTTTGCATGTATTCTTCTGCTTCAATCAACTATGGGATGAAGACTCTAGGATGGCTTATAAGGTAGTCATCAATCACATAATAGAGGAAGTACATTTAAGGTAGCCTCTCCACTATTGCTTAGATTGTTACTTGGGATTATCTTTATGGATCCTTGGACTTTTGCTTAGTGTCATATTTCTCTTTAAATCTATAATTTATGCCTCTATTAAGGTATATCTTTTCTTGCTCTCATCTATTCTCACCCCTAGTCAATATTCCTGAACCCTCATGTTTTCCTATCCCCTCCTGTTCTCCCCATCTCTTTCTCCCAGTTACCTCTTCCTTCCCCATGCTCCCAAATTATTTATGAGACCTTGCCTCTCTCCCCTATTCTGAGGACCCATGTTTTTTCTCTCAGGGTCGTACTTGTTATTAGTTTCTCTAGATTTGTTGATTATCTTCTAGTTATCACTTTCTTTGTGTATAATATCCATACATTACTGAGTACATAAAATGTTTGTATTTCTGTGTATGTGTTATTTCACTCAGGAAAGTTTCTTATAGTTCCATCCATTTGATTCAATGTTTTTTCCACTGAGTAGTACTCCATTGATTAGTTGTATCACATTTTCTTTATCCATTCCATAGTTGAGGGATATCTTGTTTTTTTCTAGGTTCTTCTGCTGTTATGAACATTCTTGTACACATGTGCATTATTCATAAATGTATCTCCTTTGGCTATATGCAAAGAGAGGAATTGTTAGATGGTGAACTAGACTGACACCCAATCTTCAAAAAAAAAACTTCCATACTGACTGCCAAAAGTGTTTGTACAAGTTTTCGCACCCAGCAGCAACAGAGAAGCATTCCCCTTTCTCTATATCCTCTCAACTACAAACTGTCCATGGTGCTTTTTTTTACTGTAGCTATTCTGGCAGTTGTAAGATGCTATCTATTAGTTGCTATGATTCACATTTCCCTAATGTCGATGGAGTTTGAGCAATTTCTTATGTGGCTTTTAGCAACTTAAATTCCTCTATTGACCAAACTAACTCCCCATGCATCAAAATCTTCTATATAAATCCAGCGACCCTGAAATATTAGAGAGTAATTGGAAAGTAGCATTGAATGAAATTATACAGGAGACAATTTTCTGATTGTAACAGTAGCACAGTAACTCAGACTGACATTTCAGTTATGGGGCCTCCTGAGACTGAAAAGTGTTTGTAAGGCTGGATGAAGGCTCCAGGATGACACTTATGTTAAGTCATCAATCCCATTATAAGGGGAGTGAATTTAAGGTTTACTCTTCACTTTTGCTTAAATGGCTGTTTGGTGTCATCCTTGTAAATCTCTATATGTTTCTCTACTTCCTGATTTCCCTTTAATCCTATACTGGCTCCCTCTCTGATGGCATCTCTTATATTGCTCTTCTCAATTTACCCCACTACAAAACCAGAAGCATATGTAAGGCAAAGGAAACAGTTATCATTAAAACATGGCAGCCCAAAGAAAGGGAAAAATATTCACTAACCCCATATCTGATAGAGTGCTGGTCTTATAAATTCACAACGAACTAAAAGAAGCTAGTTTCTGAAACACCAAGTAATCCATTTAAAATGTGAGATAAAGAACTAAACATAGATTTCTCTGTGGATAAATTAAAATGGCTGAAAGACACATAAATAAGTGCTCAACATCCAAAGTCATCACCAGGGGTCTGTCTTTACAACTTCCTGCAGAATTACCACCCAAGGGACCCTGCCTGGATTGACCAGAGTATCACCTGAAGGTATCATGCTGAGTGACCAGGGACAAAACAGCCTGATGCCTATAACTCATTCAAACCTTCACTGATTAATAAATGGTGGGGTGTTAGACATGCCAGGTTAGGGTATAAGGACCGCAAATCCTAGACTCTTCTTCCTGCTGATGTTCAGCTTCTTTGGAATTGAACATTGTTATGTGGAAACCATGTTTTGTGCTGCCATGTCCTGCTGTATTTGCTGACTCTTTCCCAGTCCGGGCTGTGTGACACTATCTGGATCTCCTTAGAACTGGCAAGTAGTCAGAAGTGTAGAAAGAATAGGATAAGTTTAGAAACCAATGTTTATTCCTTCCAGGAATTGGAGGGGAGGATAGTAAGAGAAGGTGGGTTGTTCCAGAGTGTTCATGGCATGCGGATCTGAATAGGGAGACTGGACTATGGAATAGCTGAATCCTATTTATCTGTAGTGAATCTTGGGAACGGTTTGAATTGGTCCCATTTGGCTGCCTTGAAATTTCATGAATCCTTTGGGTTTTTGTAAAACATAAACTTTAGACACATTAGGAGCCTAATTATGGTAGCAGCCACTAGGCTGTGAGCATCCATGTATTTTGAAAGTATCAGGTATCTTTTTTTTTTTTGGTTTTTCGAGACAGGGTTTCTCTGTGGCTTTGGAAGCTGTCCTGGAACTAGTTCTCGTAGACCAGGCTGGTCTCGAACTCACAGAGATCCAACTGCCTCTGAATCCCGAGTGCTGGGATTAAAGGTGTGTGCCACTAATACCCAGCAAGTGGCAGATATCTTCAAGCCAATGGAATGCACCTCAAATTTGCCACTGTGCAATGGGTTAGCATGTTGTTCAATATTCTGTTGGAATCGGACTTGTAACTTACAGGAAATTTATTGATTCAAGAGGAAACTATGAGCACTAGTAGGATGACAAAGAGAGAAATCGGGGACATCCTTCATTCTCTTTGGAAGGCCAACATTACAATCCCCATTTCTGAAATCACATGCTCATGAAGGCTGACATAGCTGCCTTGATGTACTCTTCCATAGCATCACAGATTTTGAGAGAGAAGCAACATTGGTTAATCAAGTCAATGTTGAGAAGAGGAGAGAGACTCGATAAACACATGCACTGCTGCCTACATGCAAACTGAGACATGTCCAGACCAGACCAGGTGAAGCTGCAGGATCCAGTCCTAGTTGCAGAGACAGAGACGGAAAGACAGCAGCATTGAAAGACAGGAAAGTACAATTTGAGAAGAGAGTCAAAGACAAGAGTGAGTCAGACTGACCAAGCATGAAAACATGAGTTTAAGTCCTAGTACCCATGAAAAATCTGACTTAAGTCAGTAATGCCAGTGCAGTCGGGGACAGAGAAAAATTACTAGGATATGCTGGGTTCTAGCTGAAATTCAGGCTCTCAGGGCAATAAGATAGAGTGTGATAGATAACAAACAGGACACCTGACCTTTTCCTCTGGCTACATGCACACATATGCATACACACACACACACACACACACACACACACACACACACACCACTTAAAACACACACAAAGTTGAATTTTGCTGATTTAAGTTGGAGCACATGACTATTTTCATCTAACAAACTGATTATGGTGGATAGCATCAGATATAGACCATAGCAGAGCCAATAAGAAAATCCATGGGTTCCATGTATAGGTATTTGAACTTAGACCATAAAAATTTGGAAAAATTTGGCAGTGCCTATTGAAATAGTCAATCCATCTTTTTCTCTATTTTGTTCATATTTTGCAGTGCCTATTTAAGCAGTCAGTCCTTCTTGTCTCTGTGTTGTTCATTCTATCTCTTTATCTTGCTTCTTTTTGCATATCATTTCTGGCATTCTGAGTTTCCATTTGTCTGCACATCTACAAATCTTCACCATCATTTCTAGGGTTTTTTGTGTGCCCAGTCTAGCCTGGCTGATTCATTATTTCTGAATTTATTATGTGTCTTTATATTAGTAACAGAAATAATGGGTATCTCAAAATCACTGTTCTAATTTCCAGGGAGAGAAGTTCCATTTGATTAAGATTAAATGGGATAATATGAACTAACACAAAGCACAGAATAAGCACTTTATAGGAGCAGTAGCTATTATACTATTCTTCAAACCCTGCTTGAGCATTCTTATTCCAAACAGTTTCTCATTTACCACTGCTCTCTTCACCTCACTTTAATTAATACATGTTTCCACACTTGGTCATGCATCTTGTGCCTGCTTCACTTTGCATAATAGAAGGCATGCCTTTGGAACAGTAACTAAAAACTGTATTTAGAATCAAGTTTCTCCTGCTATCTGTAGTAGAACCTTGACAAGTTTTTTTTTTGGTTATTCAAGACAAGGTTTCTCTGTGGCTTTGCAGTCTGTCTTGGAACTAGACCTTGTAGTCCAGGCTGGTCTCAAACTTACAGAGATCCACAAGCCTCTGCCTCCCGAGTGCTGGGTTTAAAGGAATGCACCACCAGTGCCCGGGTGGGAGAAGATACTTTTCTTTCTTTCTTTTCTTCTTTTTTTGAGAAGGATTTGTGTAACACTACTGACTGTCCTGGAACTTGCTTTATACACCAAGCTGTCCTTGAACTCACTGAGATCTCCCTGCCACTGCTTCCCAAGTGCTGGGGTTACAGATCAGTGTCACCACTGCTCTGCTAGCATAAGATTTTTTCTGTGGCCTTGCTGTTTTTTTCTTGCATATTGCCAAGGAAAAAATTTCAAATTACAGGTTAGTGTTGAACACTTAATAAATATAGGATAAATGTCTCATGATCCATTGTAGTTGCTCACCAATGAAAGAAATTAAGTGCAAATCAAAATTAACTCCACAGGAAGAAGTGGTACTTCCTTTTTCCTTATTTTTTCAGTTTTGAGCATGGTTCCCCAGGCTTTGCATATTCTCAGCAAACCATGTATCTGTAAGCTACTTCCAAAGCCCTATCAAGTATCATTTTGAGTTAAGTTCCATTTGGTATCAAAATATTATTTTGGCATGGACATGCTAGTTCTAAGTGTTTATGCTTTATATTTAAGATGGTATATATAGGTTAATTTTCAAAATGATGTGACTTCAAGTGTTATTTAACAAAGGGACTGATAAAATCCTGGGCTTCATTTCCTATGTCTGGCTTCTTTTCTAAAGCTCTATTCCCTTTGCTAGTATGGCACAAAGATAGAATTTGAAATTCATAATTTTTCCCAGTCAAATCATTTTCTCTACTGACTGGATGTTTCTCATATACCATATTGCTAACCTTAAGCAAAATATATAATGCAGACCAAACATGATCTGACAATTTTGTTTTTATTTTTAACTTTTTAAACAGGGTTTCAAATATCCCAGGGTAGCCTTGGCTTTGCTATGCAGCCTAAAATGACCTTGAACACTTGATCTTCCCATTGTCACCAGGATTAACTTCATGCACCACTCCTTGCAGCTTATGTGGGACTTGGGATGGAAACCAGGGCTTCATGCTTGCTAAGGAAGCACTCTACCAACTAAGCTATGTCTTCAGTCCCAATTTTTTCTTTTGCATATTTTTATTATTTATTTTTGGGGGAATAAAAGCTTCCTTTTTCACTCCAAACCATCCAATATAGCATGGCTCCTTTTTATCATTAATTGTAGTTTTAAGCATGTACACACACACACACACACACACACACACACAACTCAACACATTCTCAAATATAACCTGTTAAGTTTGTGTAACGTTACCTATAGGGATGATTTCAGGGCTGATCATTTGGTACTGGATAACCAAGCAGTGTACTCTTCTCTGAAGCCCCCATGTTTTGAAATATATTATTAATTCCTGAAAAAAATTTTGAATGAAAAACTGCATTTTGCTTGATGTGAAAATGATGATAAATTTAAAACTAAGCACATATAAATAGTTGTATTAGTAAAACATATCCATTTTTACACTGTCTAAGACAATTCTCATACTTAAATAGCAAAGATGACTAGCTCCTTGCATACACAGACTATCTGGCTCACAAAGCTGAAACTTTTCATTGTAAAAACCTTTGTATATACACTAAGTGCTGCTTTATATCCTTACAACCTGAAGGGCTGTCCATGCACCAGCAATCTCATAGTCACCTGTACTGTAAGGTTTCCAGACCAGGGCTTTTAGTCTGTAACAAATGCCTTGATCACTTTAAATATCCAGGTATTATTTTTCTTCAATATAAGTAAATTTGACTGAGAATCATTCATTTAAAAGTCATTAAGCATCTTAATGCAAGTTTGGATTATGTCACAAACCCACTGGGAAAGAACAGTTCACCAGGAGATATATATATGAAGTCAAATAGAATTTTTGATACAGATGCCTTAAATATTATGTCAGAAAAGGCAAGGGAGCGGAGAAACGTTCTTGCTGAGGCATTAGAGGAAGTTTCCAATGATGAATAAGTTACCAACGTGAAGGGTAAGCGAAAAATTAAATTTTTAGATGTATAAAATGCTAAACATAAGCACTTGAAAATAAAACACATGAAAATATACATATTGCCTCTCGAGGAGGTAGTTGTGCTCAGTGTCTATGAGCTTAATTTTCGTACCAGCTATGTTACTGACAGTTTGTCTCTATAATTAGTCTAAATTAATTGGTTCAAAGAATTAAAGAGGTTTAATAGGTTAAATCAAGTTAACTTGACTTTTTATCAAAAAGACAAGCTGGGCAATAATGACACATGAACTTAATTCTAGTACTCAGGAGGTTGACGCAGGGGTTTTCTGATTTGAGGCCAGCCTGTTCTACAGAGCAAGTTACAGGACAGCCAGGGATATACAGAGAAAGCCTGCCTTGAATAAAAATCAAAGAAGAAAGGAACAACAAAAAGCAGAAAGAAAAAAGAAGATAAATAGTGATTTTAAGTTGTTGAAACAGAATCTTTAAAATAATGATTTAAAAATAATTTTTAGGTCTCTAGACCTGGGAAATGAAGAATTTCACCTGTACGCTCTCCTAGTACCTCTGGCTTCTAGCAGTTGGGCACTATTGTGGTGAGTGAGTTCAGACAGAGGGATAGAGATAGAGATAGAGAGAGAGAAAGAGAGAGAGAGAGAGAGAGAGAGAGAGAGAGAGAGAGAGAATAATGTGTTAAATCAGCATACCTGAAGCAGCTAGGACAGTGAGGAACAGGCTGAGGTAGGTGGCTTGCTTGCCAAAGGCTATGATTTGGTCCCTAGGCCTGATGTGGCTTGAAGGGTCTGTGTTGATGTATGTGGCTCCTGTTATCACTGAGAGCCCTGTTGTTGTGGAGATTCTGGGCCACTACCTGTGACCCAGCTGATGTCCAAGGGATCTGCCCCCCATAGGGGCAATGCTGACCCAGGATTACTGTGCTGCCACCCAGGAGCATGGTGACATCTGCCCCAGCCTGCAGCGAGAGGCCATGTCTGGGTCTGTAGCCCTGCTAAAGCTGAGGTCTGAGTTGACATCTTTGGCTCCTGTTGCCATAGATGGTTGTGCAGAGGTCCACAGTCAACGCTCACACTGGGACCATATAGACCTAGGTGGCTGGTGCTGTCCCCTGTGGCTATGGTTTCAATAGACCCTAAACTGCAGTTGTGAGACTTATTTGGCTCCATGGTCCTATTGCAGTCATGGTCTCTGTCCATATCTATGCTTCCTTTTACCATCGAAAGCTGAACAGATACCCTGGATCTAGGCAGCCATCTGGGGACATTGTTGGCTTTGGGGGGCCACGTTGACACTTGGGCCATGGCGATCTGGGAGATTTGCAGTGCTAAGGCCATGATGACATCTCTGCTGGGCTCTTACCAAGGACCTTCCTTGCCTGTGTTTCTGCCACAGCCTAAGTCTGTGCTGAGGTCTGTGTCCTATGTTTCACCAAAGGCCTTCTTGATGCCCAATGGCTGTGTGGCTGCCAGGCCCATGCAGACTTGAGTAACGTGTGTAAGACCAGGAAATTGTATGAACTAGAGCTGTGGCTTGGGTCATGTCTGGATCTGTGGACCTTCCATATACAGGATCTATGCTGATGCCCAAGGCTCCTGTTGACAGAGAAAGGAATGCAGATGTCCATGTCTGCCATCTGGGCCCAACCTGGTGCCATGTGGGTGTTCGACAAGCATGCTGCCATTGTGTCCATGTCAATGTAAGTGAGATGCATTGCCAACTAGACTATGGTGAAATCTGAGCCTGAGCTGCTGAACAAGGACCAGGTTTAGGTCCATGGGCCAATCACAATTGGGGTCTGAATTGATGTCCATGGCCTGTAGCATCACTAAGGGCCACACATACATCATGGGCCTTGGCCACCACCTAGGGGCAGGTGTTGAGCCTCTGCCAAGGCCATGCAGATCTTAGTAGCCTGCACTGCCACCGAGGGTCATGGTGTTGTCTAGGCCTGGCTTGCTTCCAGCGACCATGTCTGAGTACATGTCCCTGTGGCAGCAGTAGTCTGTGTTGATGTCTGTGGATCCTGTTTCCACCAAAAGCAGTGAGGCTAGGGCTACACAGAGTTGCTCCTGCTGTTCACAGGCTAAAGCTCTAGGGAGAACTGGCCCTGCCCCTTACTAACTGCTGAACTCTGGGGTGGGGTTCCTGCAACTCCCTCGCTGCACAGTAGAACTGACCCTGCTGGCAAGATGTACGTGGCAAGCTTTTAAGATGAGAGAGTGAGAGAGCAACCCCCTGTTCTGTCACATGGTCACCTGTGTGAAGGAGAGATACCCTCCTTGACTCTTGCCCTGACAGGAAAAATTATGCCCCTCAATGGCTACAGCACTTGGGAGTGTGGGCCTTGAAACTAGCCAGGGCAGCATAGTAGAGCTGCCCTCAGTTATGGGCAAACAGTTGATCTAGCAGTGCAAATGATCTAGCAGTGCAAATGAGCATGGGACTCTGTCCCACACTTCATCTGCCATAAGATAGAGGTGGTGATGAAGAGATGACTTCCTCTGTCCCTAGCAGTCTGTGGCCAATGGGAGAGCTGTCCATGTGGTCATGAGAGTGGAAGAATTGGCATTGCCTCCCATAGGCGGTAGAACTCAGGAGAATTGGCCCTGCAACTTGACTGGGCAACACAAGGCAGCTGACCCTGTTGGCAGAGGCAAGGTGAAGTGACAGAAGAAGGATTGATCCTGCCTGCTTCATCTGCCATATGGTAGCATGAGTGAGGAAAAATGCCCTCCTTCCCCTCACCTCTTGTCAACTGCAGCAGGTGACAAAGGCACAAGAGCGGAACAATGGTCCTGCCCCTTACCAGCTGCAACACACAGGAGAGCTGGCTCTGCACCTCTACTGGGCAGCACACTAGAGCTGACCTTCTTGGTGGGACACAAGTGACCATGCCTGTGGATGTGAGAGCAAGTGAGCTGACCTTGCTCCTCCATCATGTGTCATGGGAAGGGAAGGGTAAGGGAAATATTCCCTCACAGCTTGCCACATGTGACAGGTGAGACAGTCAACCTTGGAATCTTGAGAATGGAAGCTCTGCCCCTCACAAAGTGCAACAATCTGGAATATGGACCCTGTACCTTTCCTGGGCAAAACAGTAGAGTCATTCCTGCTGGTGTGGAAGTGGGTGAACTAGCCTCAAGGGTGTGAGAGCAGGAGAACTGGCCCCTTTCTTTGTTGTCTGCTAAACTGAGTGAAATAGCCAGGGCAGTGTTGGAGAGCTCTCCCAGAGGGTGACAATGAGGGATAGCTGGCAGTCCAACCAACCCAGCTACCATCCAGCCCCAGAGAAATGACTATGAGTTAGCTCAACCTAAAACCCACCTCATTTATGAATTGCTGCAACATGTGTGGGGCCAGACCTACACATCCAATGCTGCAGGATATCCATGACACAGAACAATAGAATATCCAAGAGGAGTCCCAGAGAGAGCTCCATATAGCAGAAACCAGAGGCCTCAAACAATACCAATGATTATTTGCAATGAACTCTTACAATAAAAGATGTGTAGATTAATATGCTGTGTGATTCACTGGGCCACATTACATCTTCCACATTGATATTTTGTTTTTAAATTGTTTTTATTTGGTCTTTATATTTTAGGTCTTTTGTTTTCCGAGAAAGGTTTTTTCTGATTAGCTTTGGAGCCGATTCTAGCACTTGCTCTGGAGACCAGGCTGGCCTCGAACTCACAGAAATCCAACTGCCTCTCCCTCTTGAGTGCTGAGATTAAAGGCGTTTGCCACCAACACCGGCTTATATTTTAGTTTTACTTTTAAATTTTGTTTTAGGGAGGAGGTTTCAAGGACAGAGGGCAGAAACAAAGGGACACGGATACAGATGTGTCAGATTGAGATGCATGATGTGTAATCCATAAGAATCAATACAGGTTAAAAATAGTATATTATAATGAAATAAATTTCCCACTAATGCATAAGCTAATAATTCTGACAATTCAGTTATTCTACTTATATTTCCCAATATCTTTTGATCAAACAATGTGTGTTCATCTTTTTGTGTATTATTTTCACTTTTGTGGATTGTTAGAATAAAATAACATATATCAGCAAGTTTACAATAATAGCCATGTAATTTCCCAACATGATGGAGACCAGAATGTGAAAGTTGCTGGCAGACTGAGTTTCTTGAGAGTCTGCATTTAGCATCAGTATTGTACTGTCGCTCTAATGACATAGGGGGCAATGATCCCCTTCAAGAGAGCACCACATCCACGATTTAATTATCTCCCAATCTCACACCTTGTAATACAATTAACACATTAACTGTTAAGGATTTTGATAAATTATGGAAGGATAGAATTTTTTTTCATTTCTCCAAAAGTATTACATTAAAATTACTTATGAATAACCCTTTTTATGGTGTTCTTGTTGTAGAAACAATATAAAAATCTATTATACTTGTTTATAGGAATTTTTATAAGCTTACATTACATTAAATCATAAAACAATACAAACTAACCAGAATGGATTATAAATAAGCACATAGAACTTTTATGAAATGATGTCGTCTCTATATTCGCAATTATTTAAATGGGAAAATGTGGACTAGGGTGATTTCTAGCTTGTAAAGTGCTTGCCTCCCAGGAATGAGAATGCAAGTTTGAGCTCCAGCACTCATGGAAAAAGTAAAGCACAGTGGTGAGCAATTTTATTCTTAGACGTGGAGAGACAGAGACAGGAGGATCCTTGTATCAAATTGGCTTTCCAGGATACCCTAATCAGCCATCCCTAAGTCATACGAGCAACTCCATCTCAATAAACAACGTCTATAGGAAATGGAAAATGACTCCCCTGATCTATCCCCCACAAGCATACACCATATTCACACCGTATTTCCCCACACAAACACAGACATATACTCACAAATTAAGAAGAAAAAATGTGTTTTAAAATTAGAAAGGCAGATAAAGTGTTGAAATGCTAAACAGGGTATTAATTTTAGATAAGAAATTGAAGATATTTCATGTGTAAACTTGATTAGTCCCAAAGGTACCCAGATATTTTAGCAAATATTCTGACTGTAATTATGAGGAAAAATTTTGGTGGATATTAACATATAATTTTTTAGTTAAAGAATTTTTGGAAAGATTAAATAAATTGACAAGTGGATAGAGTGGGTGCTGGTGATACTTAGCCCATCCCCATATCTGCATTTTGAAAAGATGCATTGCAACTGCATGTCAATTGGAAAATTGGCAGTCCTTCAATATTTTTGCCTCCTGTGTTGTGAGTAGAAGAAAGATAAGGGCTGGCAGGTATGAGAGGATGAAATCACAGCTTCTTTGCTGAGTATGGAAGTGTATTCTACTGTAATTTACTTTCCATTTTCTCCTAAAAAACATACTGAAGTTCATACTTCATCTGAAATTTATGTTTAACTTCTCATTCTGCTTCATCTATTCCTTTACTCTGTTTCCTTGGCAGGACTTCCTTAATAAAATGCATATACTCAAATCCTTTTCTTCAGTGTATCTTTATGTAAGGTAATGATGTAAGCTAGTACATGAGCAAGAGTAATATGTAAACTGAAAATATAAAAGCCATATATTTGGGTTTATCTCTGACAGTCTTTCTATACTTGTGTTTTCCTGATGTACTTACTAATCATATATGCTTTCATTCACATCAAGATAAATATTACCCTTACCTTTAGCATAAAGTAATACAGAGATGCTGTGTGAAATAAAAAATGAAAAATTATAGTGATAATTATTAACGTAAATGAAGCAAATATTTTGTTTAATTTCTATTAAATCAAGGAAGCATTTGATTAAATTTATCTCCCAGTGTCAAGATGAGTTCTTTGACGATTTTTTCTTTTTATTGAAAATAGATTCTTCTGTCATATACTACATCATGTCCACAGTTTCCCGCTCTCTCCACTTGTTCCAACTCCCTCCACTTCCCTTTCTTCAGGCCCCATACCCCTGTGTTTCCTCTTCAGAAAAGTGCAGGCCTCAATGAAAGGCGAGCTAAGCATCAAAAAAAAAAAGGCAAAACCCTCATATTGAGGCTAGAAAAGGTAACCCAGTAGGAAGTAATGAGTCCCAAGAACAGGCAAAAGAGTCAGAGATGTACCTACATACCCTATTAGAAACTCTTAAAATTATATTTAGGCTGTGATGTACATTTTACTGTGTGGTAGAAGAATGAGATTTAAAAATGACTTGGGAAAATTGATTATTAGTAAACTAACAAAAATGTAGAAAACAACATGTATTTCTAATAGTTATAAAAATCCACACTATGTGTAAAATGGTGTCTCCATAAAAGTAAAAGCAACAATATTAATAAAGCAACAATATTAAGAACTTTGATAAATACTTTTTATTCTCATGATTCTTTAATTTTACCTCAAATTGCTCCTTTTAAGACTTACCACTGTGGGCCATTATCACATGATAAGAGAAAGTGCATTTGTGAATAAAGATAGTGTCTAAGTAGCTGTGACAGTTCTATTCCTAGTTGGAGAGAGAGAATTGACAGATAGGACATTACAAGTGTTTAACAGACTGTTATTAGAAGACCTCAAGGGCAAAATGATAGATAATGGAATTCCTTCTGTATATTGGATATGGCAGTATCAGATGCAAAATAGATATAACTTCTGCTAGTATTTGTGTTTCAGGGAAATTGGTAGATTTGTGGTACTGAAGCAATTGACCAATGAGCCTAGAAATTAAGATTATATCCTATACCGTAAATTGCAAACACAATCACTTGCTGAACAGGTAATTCTAATCCTACCTTGTGAAGTTTTTTACGTGCTCACTGATATTTGCCTTGTATATATACATTAAATCAATTCAATTTTAAATTCAGTCTTGCTAGATATGGCACTGTGCATCTAAGTGGATAAATTTCGTTTTTTTGTTTTCTTATCAGTGGATTGAATAAACTGTTTCTTTCAAATAGTATTAAATATATCCAATAGACTCATTAGCAACATTTCCTGTAATTTAGCTCTGATGCTGTAAATCACATTAAGACAGATTTCTTAAGTCTTTTTATTTTAGCATATAATTAAATGGTGATTTAGTGGTAAAATACATTTTTCTTCAAAGAAGTACTTCAATATTTATATAATAGTCATCAACTGTAAGTTCATTGCTATGTAGAAGGTAGAGCATAAGACAGTCTGTCTGTTATTCTTTTGTTTAAAAAGAAGAAAAGAGTAATATTGAGATGGACATACTGACTATAAGTTTATTATAAGGCCCGGTAGAATGGGGAGACTAAGAAGAGGAACAGGGTAATGGCTGACCGCCATGGCCGGTCACCATAGAGAGACAGAGCGGGGAACAGAGAGACGGGGGAGCACACACAGAGAGAGAGAAAGAGACAGGGGGAGAGAGAGACAGACAGACAGAGAGAGTAAAGGGGCAGAGAGAGTGTAAAGGTGCAGGGGCCTATCTTTTAAAGGGGTCCTCTGTACCTGCATGCAGACTTCTTTCCCATGGAACCTTGGGCTGACCAGGGTATTGCCTGAGTGGATTCCACCAGGTAACAGGGGCAGGCCAGCATAATACCTGAACATTTCATTCCCACCTCTACTTATTATTTAAAAAAGGTGGGGTGTTTAGACATGGCAGGTTAAGGAATAAGGGCGTCGAATTCTTAAGACTGCTTCCTGCTGAAGTGGGGGGCGTTGACCATTTTTGGGGGACCAGAGAAGGTTGGGGTGCTGCCACGTCCTGGGGAAGCTGGTTGTTTCATTGTAATCCATGCTGTATGGAACTCCCTGGCGCCTCTTAGACCTGGCAAGATGTTGACAGAGCAGAAGACAAGGTTGAGTTTAGAAAAGATTTTTTTCTTAGGTCCTGTCATTTGAGGGGAAGATTGTAAGATGAGGGAGGGATTCCCAAGGAGTCCCAAGATGAGTGAAGGGAATTTGGGACCGGGGAAAGATTGAATATTACCTGGAGTGAACCTGACCTGTTTGGATCTGATTCAGCTCCCTGGAACTTATAAGAATCCTTAGAGTTTGTGGGAACATAAGCTTTAGACATATTAGCAGCATATTTATGTTAGAAGCAACTTGGCTAAAAGCATTACCATTTTAAAACAGACAGATTTTTTTGACAATGAAAAGCATCTTAATCTTGACTTTGTAATTATGATCCTATAGTGATATTGTTGAACTTTACTATGAACAGTAGCATGAGAAATAGAGAAATCCAGAACATATTTCATTCTTTTTAATGTCTTAACTCATTTTATCATCATTTAAGCCTTTTTATCCTCAGGCCTTTATAACTACATTCTCAGACTTTCATACATCTTAGACTTTCCTATCTTTATATAGATAAACCCTAAAATACCTGTTACTGGAATCTGTTTTGCTTTAAGCTGGCAAGACTATCAGTCGTCAAAAGCATCAGAGTTCTTGAGAAGGATAAGATTTTACCTGAATCAATGATTAAAGAATAACAGAGACTTGCCAGCAGGCTGCATGGACAGCCATCCCCAAGGTCCTCCATCCATAGTAGTGGGCTGCAGGACACCTGCCTTCTTGCTGATAACTTGTGACCTGTGGATTACAGACTTTGGGAAGTCTTGCCTACCGTTGGCCCAAGCAACGCCAGGAAAGTCGATTCCATTGTCCTCTTGTCCATGGTCTGGAATACTTTGTACCAGTTGAGGTGAAGGGCAGGGTTGCTCAGTGACCAGCATTGTCACTGACTCGAGATGAAGCTTCTTCAGTGCCCATCAGTCTTCTCGGAGGAAATGGGATGGGGCCAGCAGCTGGCCTATCTCTCTGTTATAAAAAGCTTTTTAACAAAACATTTTAAATGCCATATTCTCTAGATCTCTGAGCATTTGAGGGCTGTCTGCTTAGGATCTTAGCAGTTAAGTTTGCCTTTAGTTAGAGAAAAATTCCTTTTTGTAATAAAAGCTGTACCTTTGTAAATGGCTTATAGGATAGACTGAGTGGTATAAATATTTTGTTAGTTTGAAATAGACCTTTATGATTTTTAAACTTTTATCATCATTTAAAGATATATGAGTTAAATTTAAGTTGTATAGACTTAGCTTATATTTTAAGTATAGTTAAATTAGACCTTTATGACTTTAAATGTTTACCATCATCTAAAGATATATAGCAATTTAGAAATATGAGACTTAGTATATTTTAATTTAAATTGTATATAGAGCTAGATAAGTATACAGTTAAATTACAGGTACAGAGACAAGCAGGACTGGATAACAGTAAAGGAGAACCAGAATGTAATCTCTGATCTGTACATTGTAGCAAACAGACAGGAGATTTAAAGGGAGAGAGTAGATATAAACAGAGGGCCCTGGAAAGGCACAGTATTTAGTAAACAAGCCATGAACAACAGAGCCAGTGAAAGAAGAAATCACAGACAAAAAATAAAATAAAAAGCAAAAAGATCTGGCAGAAATCAAAAATCCGGCAGACAGGTTTGCTCGATAGGCCGCTGGAGCTGTGTGTGCCTACAGGTAGGTCACATGACCAAAACGGTGGCAACCTTAAGCTGCTTTTGTCTGTTTACCTGCTTGTTGGATGAAACCAGAAAGTCCCTCTAGGCATTTCCCATGGGTGAGGCAAGTTGAAAACCGGCAAAAAGCTCCTCTACGGATGCATGTCTGCCCGTGGGAGTTGCCAGGGGCCTGGCCCCGAAGGGGACACAGCTGTCCCGAAACCGAAAAAGGACCCAGCGGTCCGAAGTGAACAAAGCAAAAAAGCACCGCTCCTGGAGCGAGATCCCATGCCTGACCTTTAGGAAATGCACCCAACAAGTGAAAGAAATAAAAAGCAAGATGTCAGGTGGCAGTGCTTGCCGGTAGAAGTCATTGAACTGAGTGGGTGGGCCTAAGCCAGGTCACCTGGTTATGACCAAGATGGCGGCCCCCAGGTTAGCACACGTGGTCGAGGTGGCGACCCCATAAGCACATTCTCAATTGCCAGAAAAGTTTCAAACCTCATTCATGTGGAAAAATGAAAACCAGCAGACAAACAAAACTCTCAGAGCATCTCAAGCAGACATTGCCAACCAAGAAGAAGCAGTCAAAGAACAATCAGAACAATGAGGGACATTCCCAGGTGAAAGAAAGTTCCCACTGGGAGGCAGAACTCCGCTCATTTACCTATTCGCTGCCAGTAACCGAAAGATCCTGTAAAAGTGTATTTCCCGTGGGCAAGGCCGAAAAATGCACAGATTGCCCTGTCTGAGAGCACCCGGCCCGAAACCAAAAAATGGACCCAGAGTGAACTGCGCTGGGTCTGCCCCATGGAAGCGGTCTGGGTATCTTACCAGATTGTAGCGAATAGGCAGATCAGTGAGTTCCAGAAATACTTAGTTGGAAAGTGGCGAGTTGAGTTCCGGCATCTCAGGCTGCTGCAGGCAGGAGGAAGTGCCAGGAAAAGCGGAGATGGAAGTGGGCTATGAGTTCAGATTTTAGGATCTCCAAGATTTCCCGTGCTCCTGGCAGGAAAAGTTACAAAGAAAGTCTATCCCACCAGCTAGCTTTGGGAGAGGGTCTACGGAGGGAGCCTAAACCAAGTTGGGAGCAAAAATGTTATTCTTTTGTTTAAAAAGAAGAAAAGAGAAATATTGAGATGGACATATTGACTATAAGTTTATTATAAGGCCCGGTAGAATGGGGAGACTAAGAAGAGGAACAGGGTAATGGCTGACCGCCATGGCCGGTCACCATAGAGAGACAGAGCGGGGAACAGAGAGATGGGGGAGCACACACAGAGAGAGAGAGAGACAGGGGGAGAGAGAGAGAGAGACAGACAGAGAGAGTAAAGGGGCAGAGAGAGCGTAAAGGTGCAGGGGCCTATCTTTTAAAGGGGTCCTCTGCACCTGCATGCAGACTTCTTTCCCATGGAACCTTGGGCTGACCAGGGTATTGCCTGAGTGGATTCCACCAGGTAACAGGGGCAGGCCAGCATAATGCCTAAACCTTTCACTGTCACAGGTTGGAAAAATGTCTTAGAGGTTAAGAGCACTGGCTTCTCTTCCTAGAGATCCTGAGTTCAATTCCCAGAAACCACATGATGATTTACAACCATCTGCAATGAAATCTGGTTCCCTCTTCTGGTATACAGGGATACACACAGGCAAAAGTTGATATACATAATAAATAAATAAACCTTTTTCAAAAAGACAGTTTCTCAAAATCTTAATGGAGAATATTCTTGTGAAATTATTAATACTTTATATTCATTGAAAAATGCATATGCTTATAGATTTCTTGCATAAGTATTTTATTGCTGTGAAAAAATATTTGAAATAAATTACATAAGAGAGAAATGACTTATTTTGGCTTAAGGATTCCGGAATTTTAATTCATGTGTGGTTAGCTGCACTCTTTTCAGCCTAAGTAAGGAAGTGATGTCAAGATGGTGGAATGATGCTCACTTTAGCCCAGACAGGAAGCAGGTAGAGAGGTTTCAAAGGGAAAGACATATTGTTCAAAACATGCCTTTAGTGACTGCTGTTTCCAACTATATGATGCCTCTTCATAGCCTGCTGATAAAATGAACACTTTATTAATCAAATAGTCTCTTAGTAATGCCACTAACTGGGAAACAAGCCTTCAACACATTAGCTGTTTTGATGGAGTCTTACTTAATAATTATATAACTATATCTAATAACTTAATAAGTATACAATTACAGTTATTGTCTCATGAGTAAGGCTCTCTAGTCTTGACCTATGAGTAGAAAATAGTTTAATATCTCAGTATTGAGAATAAATAGGATGTGGTCATATTTGACTATAATGCCAGCATGTGAATGACTGAAGCAGGAGCATCTCAAACTTGACATCAGCTTGGTATACATAGTAAGGCTCTATCTCAAAAAACTAATCTGAATTAAAATATTATCATGATTTAATCAATCCCTGATAAGATTATGTAGTAGTAATGTTTCCCTTCTCTCAAAATATTAATACTAAGTGATCTAGGAAAAGTATATGCAGACCCAGCATATTATTTCTTACTTCAGCATGTGAATATGCAATTATTTAAAAAAATGTCTTGCATCTTCACAGTTCTATCCAGTTTTTCCACATGCTCATATCTAAAGAAAATATGACTGTTTTCAGGAGTTCATTTATAAATATTCTTTTTGAAAGTATATCATTAAAATGTGTATGTAACAAATACAGTTTGTTTCTAAATGGAAACACTTTTGAAATGAGTGGCTTCTTTGAAACAATGAATGTCACATAATTCATTTTTTTGTGCAGTTGACTGACATTATGAATTGGCTCTTTTTAGTAGTTTTATTTAGTCAGTAAGGGCCAGGATATATCCCTGGTGAATGTGACAGGTTGTGGAAGCTCATTCACTATGAGGTGATGTCATGCTCAGGCTCAACAAAAGCAGGAGTGCTTGTTCCTATCCCAACATGATGTGCCAGACTTTTCTGACTCCCCGTGGGAATACTTGCCCCATGAGAAGATCAAATGTGGGTATTCTGTTGAAAGACTAGGGGGATGGGAGGGTGGTAGGAGGGAAAACATTGGTTGGGTTGTAAAATAAATTAAAAATAAATAAATAAGATATAAAAAGATAAAATATTTAGTCTTGATCACAGATCATCCATTTTATCTCATTACTGGTTAGCAAATGGACACATTTTGCTATGAGAGAATATGGGGAGGAGGAGGAGGAGGAGGATGAAGCATGTCCCAAACTAAGAAGGACCAAGAGTTTTGTCTTTATCTATACAGGACAATACTGAAAGAATTCCTTGAGAAGGGATCTAAAGTTAAAACACAAAACATAATCATGGGAGAACATGGTAAAATTTTCCACTTCAACAAAGTTGTCTGTCATATTGGCTTTCCTTTAATATCCAAGATTATTCAGTTATAACATATAAAGTAATCAAATGACTAAGCATAAAAAAGATATCAGCCAAAAAAACCCAAAACACAAAACACAGCTGGCCTACAATTCAAAACCCTAGACAAGATACCACCCTCTTGAAGAAAGAAATGGAAGCAGATGCAGAAATACACCACTAACCATTTTTCTAAGCTCCAGGAGAAAATTCAAAGTGAGTAAAGAGAAAATATTATGAAAAATGGAGCCAAAACCTGATGGGAAACCCACAGAATCAGCTCACCAAAGCTAATGACAAATCACCGGCTTCGGTCTTGAAAAGAATGGAAAATACATAGGACAGAACTTGACTACTTTATTTCAGGTAACAATGGTGATGGTCAAACAATATGTGGTCACTGTCAGTGGAACCAAGTTCTAAGTCTAATTCAATAAATGGCTTTCTGAAGCCCGTTCTATATAGAGAGGTAAATTCATCAGCTCTGACATGGTGTTATGGTGGCTATAGAATTTTCTTGGTCCTGCCGCAACTAGATAATAGGAGAGACTTAGTGTATTTCCTAGGGGAAGACTTACCAGATCCAAGGAACAAATGAGAGGTGGAGGAGCAGAAGGGGTAGAGGGAGGAGGGGAGGAATGTAATTGGAACATAAAAAATAAATTGATAAAAAAAATAAAAAATTAACAATCATAGGTTATTAGTTTTAATATCAGTGGACATAATATACTAATAAATTAGACACATGCTAAAAGATTGCATATGAAAAGAGGATCTCTCCTTCTACTGCAAACATGAAAAACAGCTCAGCAGTAAAGACACTAACTATCTCTTTGTAAAAGGTTTTGAAATAATTATTCAATCAAATTGACATAAGATACATTGTGGTACTGCTGGATTCCCAGTTGTCTGAATGGGGTCATGAGCTCCCACATTGACAGTTCAGCTGTTTCTGTGGGTTTCTCCAGCCTGGTATTGACCTATTAACTCATCATTCTTCCCTTTCAGAAACTGGAATACAGGAGTTCATGTCATTGTTTAACTTTGTGTGTATTCTTCTGCTTCCATTAGCTACGTGATGAAGAATCTAGGATGTCTTATAAGGGAGTAATCAATCACATTATATGGGAAGTGCATTTAAGGTAGCCTCTCCACTATAGTTTATATTGCTAGTTGGGATTATCTTTATGGATCCCTGGACATTTAGATAGTGCCATATTTTTCTTTAAACTTATAATTTATACCTCTATTAAGGTATGTCTTTTCTTGCGCTCTTCCCCTTAATCAATATTCCTTATCCCTCATGTTCTACTATCCCCTGGTCTTCTCCCCTTCTCTTTCTCCCACTTACCTCCTCATTCCTAATGCTCCCAAATTATTTAGGAGACCTTGTCTCTCTCCCATATGCTGAGAACCCATGTTTATCTATCAGGTTCCTACTTGTTACCAGTTTTTCTGGAGGTGTGGATTGTTGTCAAGTTATCACTTACTCTATGTATAATAACCACACAATAGTGAATATATAAAAGGTTTGTATTTCTGTGTATGTGTTACTTCACTCAGGAAGGTTTCTTCTAGTTCCATCCACTTGTTTCATTGTTTTTTCCCCTCTGAGTACTACTCCATTGATTAATTGTATCACATATTATTTATCCATTCTTTAGTTGATGACAACTTGGTATATTCAAGGTTCTTCTGCTGTTATGAACATTCTTTACACATGTCCATAATTTATGAATGTATATCCTTTGGCTATATGCCAAAAAGGGGAATTGCTACATGGTGAAATAGACTGATAACCAATCTTCAAAAAAAACTTCCATATTGACTGCCAAAATGGTTGCACAAATATTCTCTCCCAGCAGCATCAGAGCAACATAGTTGTTATGATTCACATTTCCCTAATGGCTATGGAGTTTCAGCAATTTCTTAAGTGCCTTTTAGCAATATTAGATCCCTCTATTGACCAAACTAACTCCCCATGCATCAAATTCTTTTATATAAATCCAGCCACACTGAACCTATTAGGGAGTAATTGGAAAGTAAGATTGAGAGAATTTGTACAGCAGACAATTTTCTGAACATTAACAGTAGCTCTGCCACTCAGACTGACATTTCAGTTATGGGGACCCCTGAGACTGAAAAGTCTTTGTAAGGCTCTCATTATAAGGGGAGGGAATTTAAGGTATACAAAACAGCATAAATGGCTGTTTGGTGTCATCCTTGTAGATCTCTATACATTTCTCTACTTCCTGATTTGTCTTTAATCCTATACTGGCTCTCTCTCTCTGATGGTATCTCTTATATTGCTCTCTTCAATTTATTCCCCTACTAAATCAGAAGCATATGAAAGGCAAAGGACACTGTCAGCAATACAAAATGTCAGCCCAAATAAAGGGAAAATATATTCACAAACCCCATATCTGATGTAGGGCTGTTCTCCCATATTTAAAAAGAACTCAAGAAGATAGTTTCCCGAAACACCAAATATAACATTTAAAATGTGAAATACAGAACTAAATAGAGATTTCTCAATGGAGGAATTTAAAATGGATTGTAAATGTAATTTAAATGTTATGTGGATGATATTTCTCTGCCTTGGGCATTTACACTGCTTGTATTTATTTATTTGGTGAGTACATGAGTACATGATATATATATATATATATATATATATATATATATATATATATGTTCATTGAAAGAGGGGTCATTTGTTATATGCATTAATTACTTTTGCATTGCTGTTATAAAACATCATGACCAAGGCAACATATACAATCAAGGGTTTATTTGGGATTACAGTTCCACAGGGTTCAGATTCATCATGGAGGGAAGGAAGCATGGGGGTGTGGCAGCAGCAACAGGCGGAGGCTGAGCAGTCACATCTTGAACCACAAGCATCATTCATAGAGACTGAACTAGAAATGACACAGAGGATCTAAACTCTCAAAGTCCACCTCCAGTGGCATACTTCCTGCATCAAGGCTGTACCTCCTAATTCTCACCAAACAGTGCCACCAACTAGGGTCCAAGTGTTTAAACATCTGAGCCTGTATGGAACATTCTCATTCAGACTACAAGTATATAAATGCACATTGGTTTATACATTGGCTTGGTTAATGATGCTGTTTCTGTCATGGCCTGGCATGTCTCAACCCCAAACCATAGAAGCCAAGATGTCCGGTCTGAGTTGGGGAGTGTAGACTTGGGAAATCCTAATAACCCAAATGGCAATGGAGACCAGACATAGGCATCTTGTCATCTTTAGAGAGTTCACAGTTCCATGGTGCATAACTGGAATCTCTCCTTTATTTAACATCTTCCTGGCTGTGACCTAACAATTCTTTCCTGACCACAAGCGCATTGCTCACTCCTCTGGTAGACCCCTCTGCCCACTACCACATAACTCTATCTGTCCTCACTTGTAATGCACAGCTAGCCCTATTTAAATGCTTAGTTCCCCAGAGATGTAAGCTAGGAGGCATTCTCCACTGAGGCTATGCCATTCAATAGCAGATTAGCTAGCATCTTCAATACAATTGTAGACCTGAGCCATAGCTTTGTGGAACCAGATGTTCTGACCTCTAGAAATTCCCTAATGTAATTTTACTGGATCCTGACAGTTTCTAGTGCTCATAGGTACGTTTGGAGGATAGACTAAGAGGTTTGTGTTTTATAGGTAAAGAATAATGAATACTATGTTACAGTAGTATTCATCCAGGTACTGAAAATGTTTTTGTCTATGTGCATGTGAGTTGTATATATATATATATATATATATATATATATATATTATATATATAAATTAGTCAATATACAGTGTCTGTGTGTGTATGTATGTGTGTGTCTTAGTCATTAGGAGGTTAGATTCCTGCCTCATTGCAAGGAAACAATCAGAATTTAGCTGGTGGTACTATGCTTTAAAGCTCTGGGTGTGCCTTACCGACAAGTGCACAGCAATGTTGCACAGAGCATAGCAACCACCCTGGGAGGGCCTATGGGCCATAACAACCAGTTGACCAATCAACACAGGGGAAACCTCTAAGCCCGGAGGCACACCAATCCTGAGCCTGTGTGTACCCCTAGACACTCCCTTTACACTGCCCTATAAGATCTCTATGCAGATGTTTTGAGCTGTGTTCCCTAGCTATATGCCATGGTGGGTGAATGAAAGACCCGAGAAAACATGGGGTTAGCTAGCTAAAAATCTACAATAAAGCCTTGTGCAGTTTGCTTCAAGCCTTTGAATCTGCCTGGTGATTGGGGTGACTGTGGTCCTGGGGTGAGATCCTGGAGGCCTGAGCTTCCGAGTGTCTTACAGATTGGTGCAATGAAACATGATTTTGCTTTTTCCTGGTAGCTCAGAGGTCAGCAACAGCCTTCCCATTAGAGGCACAGAAGCTTGTGGTTGAGAAGAGAGCCTCTATGTCTCCCAACCTAGTTGACTCTGATTTCCCAGAGCCACCATGCTCCCTGTCAACCTCTCTGCCATGATAATAGTGGATGAAACTTTTGAAACTGTGAGCAAGCCACGATTAAATGTGTTATAAGCATTGCCTTGTTCTATTGTCTCTTCACAGCAATAGAATCCTGACTAAGACACATGGGAACATGAGATTGGATGCTTAGTACATATGTAAAATGTTGTTCATCGCACCATGCACTTGTAATTACAGCACTGAGAACCCTGTGGAGACAGGTTGGCCTAGGTAGGCCTATCTGTCAGTGAGCTCTGGGTCAGTGACACACTGTCTCAAATATAAAAATAATGCAGGAAGATACAGGATACCGGCCACTGGCCTACATATGCCTACACACACACACACACACACACACACATATACACACACACACACACACACACACACACACACACACACACACTCAATATCCCCACAACCTTCCCCTACATACAGAAAATGACTAGGTTAGTTGTGGGTAGGAGAACTATATTGGAATGTCAAATTAAATTTAAATAAGAAAAACATTAAGGATAATTAGCCTATATCCACACTGCCAGAGGAGCTAGAAAATAAGGAGGACACCAAGAGAAGATTGCATAGTCCCTCTAAGAAGGGGATGGGGAAAATAACCCCTGACCAAAGTGTGAGGCCGGAGGCAGGGAGAGGAAGGAGAGCCTTCATCCATTTATGGTTTGAAGCAGAACCAAACTCCCAGAGCTAAGCACTGAAACATAATACTGGAATTCAGTTGAGAAGAGGGAGGAGGTTTGAGCAAAGGAGCCAAGATGAGAATGGAGAGACCTGCAGAAACAGAACTGACTTACTGATAGAATGGAGACCCTAATCATAAAGCTCGGGAAATAGCATTGGAGCAAAACAACCCCTCTGAATGTGGGTGCCAGCTAGGAGTCCAAGACAGTCTATGGCTCCTCTAACAGCATAGCCAGGCTTTATCCCTAGAGTACAAATTTAGTTGCGGAGCCCATTCCCTATGGAGGGATAATATTGCAGCACAGATAAAGCGAGAAGGGCCAAGGCCTTCCCCCAAACAATATGACAGACATTTTAGGTCCTTTTTACTATCCATGGAGAGGAGTCAGGGGTGGGTGGGTAGGTTGGGGAGTTGGTTAGGGAATATGGAAGGAGGGGAGGGTGAGGGAATTGGAGGATGGATATGTAAATATGAGCAATTAAAAATAAAAAATAAAAAGACTAGGCCCCAGATACCCTTTGCCTGATGCTGTGTGTTACCTGGAGTTGAAATGAGGTCTCATTAATGCGGTCTTGGCTTAGATTGTTTGTCACCTGCTTGGTCATTGATCTCATGCCCTGTCCTCTGCCCTTCACAAGCAGATGCTGCCTGTAGCTGACACTGAGTGCTAAAATGGCTGATGATGAGAATGTCTTCTTGTAGTGTTCTCAGAAACTATTAAGCATGCACTTCCTTTGGGATCAGTTATAAGTGGTCAATTCCCTCCTGCTGCTCCTGTCACCTGGATTCCTTTTCTTCCTGCAAATTCTGAAGATAAAAGAAAGACACATGTTTACTTTTGGGGTTATGGAATTTATATGTGTTCAGGTTAGTTTTTCATTGTGTAAAACATTAGAATTGATGTGTATGACCTGGATGTGAGGAACTGCGTGGAGGAGCTTAAAAGCCATCCTATGTGATTGTGGTGGGGCAGGCCTTATATATATGCTGATTCTTTGGCAGATTATGTGAATATCCAATGTTTTGGCAGTTGTCTGTGTCTATCTGGAGGAAGAAAGGTTATGTGATATGTATCCTGAACCTGCAGTCAGGTGTGTGTGAATTCATAGCTTGTGTGGATTTTATCCACGTGTCAGAGGAGGGTGGAGTGTCTCCTATGTCTAGCCAGGAATGACAAGCCAAAGACACCGGTAAAAGTATTTATTAGAGTAGAACTGATACAAAAATTTTAATGAGGAATCTAAGCCACGGACAGATATACAGTGGACAAACCCTGTCCATGAGAGAACATAACATTTAGGAGAAGTTGCTTTATCTAGTTAGGGCAGTTTGGTTTTTCTTTTTGAGTTGAAATTAGTGAGCTCAGATTCTGTGACCACAGAGGCTCAGGTCTACATACCTCGAATGTCTGTGTCCTGTGCCACAGATCTCCTTCTGCTCATGAGCCAGGCAATGCCAGGCTGTGAAAGTAGGGAACATGGTGCTGTGCTGTTATACTGCAAGGAAGACCAACCGTTTATGGGGGAGTACTGTAGGGAGCTCTCTGAGGTGGTAGCTGGCTGTAAGGAGATGAGATTTAAAATTTGATATGCAGTGATGAGTGTGATAACTCTATCAGAAAGAGCTTGCTGCACAGGAATGGCAATGAGAGTTCTACTCCTCGTACCCATTTAAAAGCCAGGTGTATGTATAATGGCGTATATCTATAATCCCAGCTCTGGGGAGGTTGAAGGGGCAGGACCACTGAACTAGACGTTGAGGCATCCTGGCCTCAGCATGCCCCAGTGAGAGATCTTGTCTGAAAATCCAGGTAGGTAGCTCCTGAAGAATGTCACTCAAGGTTGATTTCTGGCCAACACAACACCCACATGCATGCACATACACATATATACCTTCAAACACACAGAAAACAACTTTGTTATGTAAGGGTTGGCTGAGAAGCCTTAAGCATTTTTAGGGACAGAATCGGCTCACCAAAGCTAGTGAGAAATTACGGGCTTCAGTATTGAAAACAATGGAGAATACATAGGACAGAAATCCACTCCTTTATTTCAGGTAACAATTGTGATTGCCTGACAATATATGATCTCCTGTAGTGGATCCATTTCTAACTCTAATGCAATAAATGGCTTGCTGAAGCCTGTTCTATATTGAGAGGTGCCTTGGTCAGCTTTGACTTGGTTATGTTGGCTATAGAATTTCCTTGGTCCTGCCTCAACCCGTTAATAGGAGAGACTTAGTATATCTTAGTGGAGGAACAAATGAAAGTTGGGTGAACAGAAAGGGTAGTGGGAGGAGGGGAGGAATGGAATTGGAACATAAAAATAAATTGATAAAAAATCAAAAATAACAATCAGGTTATTATCATTTAATATCAGTGGACATAATGTACTAATAAAAAGATACATGCTAATAGATTACATATGAAAAGAGGATCTCTCCTTCTGCTGAAAACATGAAAAACAGCTCAGCAGTAAAGACATTAATTACCTCATAGTAAAAATTTTTGAAATAATTATCCAATTAAATTAACATAAGAAACATTATGGTACTGAAAGATTGCCCATTGTCTGAATGGTGTATTGAGCTCCCACATGGTCACTTCAGCTGTTTCTGTGGGTTTCTCCAGCCTGGTATTGACCTATTTACTCATCATTCTTCCATTTCAGAAACTGGATTAGAGGAGTTCAGGTCATTGTTTAGCTTTGCCTGTATTCTTCTGCTTCCATCAGCTATGGGATGAAGACTCTAGGATGACTTATAAGGTAGTCATCAATCATATTATAGGGAAGTGCATTTAAGGTAGCCTCTCCACTATTGCTTGGATTGTTAGTTTGGATTATCTTTATGAATCCCTGGACATTTTCCTAGTACCATATTTTTCTTTAATCCTATAATTTATACCTATTTTAAGGTATGACTTTTCTTGCTCTCATCTATTCTTCTGCCTAATCAAAATTCCTGATCCCTCCTTTTCTCCCCTTCTCTTTCTCCCACTTACCTCCTCATTCCTAATGCTCCCACATTATTTAGGAGACCTTGTATCTCTCTCCTACTCTGAGGACCCATGTTTGTCTCTCAGGGTCCTACTTGTTACTAGTTTCTCTGGAATTGTGGATTGTCATCTAGTTATCACTTGCTCTGTGTATAATATCCATACATTACTGAATACATAAAATGTTTGTATTTCTATGTATGTGTTACTTCACTCAGGAAGGTTTCTTTTATTTCCATCTACTTGTTTCATTGTTTTTTCCACTGAGCAGAACTCCATTAATTAACTGTATCACATTTTCTGTATCCATTCTTTAGTTGAGGGACATCTTGGTATTTTCAAGGTTCTTCTGCTGTTATGAACATTCTTGTACACATGTCCATAATTTATGAATGTATATCCTTTGGCTATATGCCAAAGAGTGGAATTGCTAGGTGGTAAAGTTGACTGATATCCAGTATTCAGAAAAAACTTCTGACAAAAAGAATGGTTGTACAAGATTTTGATCCCAGCAGCAACAGAAAAACAATCCACTTTCTCTACATCCTCTCAACTACAAACTGTCCATGGTGTGTTTTTTTGCTGTAGCCATTCTGGCATGTGTAAGATGCTATCTCATACTTGTTATGATTCACATTTCCTTAATAGCTATGAAGTTTGAGCAATTACTTAAGTGTCTTTTAGCAATTTTAGATTCCTCTATTGACCACACTAAGTCCACATGCATCAAATTCTTCTATATAAATCCCTCTACACTGAACCTATTAGAGAGTAATTGTGAAGTAGCAGTGAATGAAATTGTACAGAAGACAATTTTCTGAACATAACAGTAGCACAGCCACTCCGACTGACATTTCAATAATGGGGCCTCCTGATATTGAAAAGTCTTTGTAAGACTGGATGAATTCTCAAGGATGACATATATGTCACATCATCAATCTCAGTAAAAGGGAAGCAAATTTAAGGTATACTCTCCACTGTTGCTTAAATGGATGTTAGGTGTTATCCTTGTAGAGCTCTATTTTTCTACTTCCTGATTTCCCTTTAATCCTATGCTGGTTCTCTCTGTGATGGTATCACTTATATTGTTCTCCTCATTTTATACTCCTACAAGACCAGACTCATATGTAAGGAAAAGGGCACAGTCAGCAATACAAAATGTCAGCCCAAAGAAAGGGAAAAGATATTCACAAACCCAATATCTGATGGAGAGCTGGTCTTCCAAATTTACAAAAACTCAAGAAACTAGTTCTGAAACATCAAATAATCCATTTAAATGTGAGAGACAGAACTAAATACAGATTTCTCTATCAATGAATTTAAAATGGCTGAAAGACACATAAATAAGTCCTCAACATCCTTAGTCATCAGGAAAATTCAAATCAAAAAGACTTTTCTGCTTTTAATAATGATGTCATATGTGTAAAATTTTATACTAATGGAAAGATTATTGAGGGATCTTCTCTCTCTGACTGTATTTGCCTTTCTGTCTCTGTATCTCTCTGTCTTTCTTGCTTTCTGTGACTCCAACTATGCAAACTGTGTGGGAGCCTGTGGCTGTACATGGTCTAGAATGCTCTCAGACTAACTTGTGGGTGGCTGTCTGTGGGGCGGCCTCAATAGTGAGGCTGTGTCTCCTTTTCTCATCATTGAGTCCTGTCAAATATTATACCTCTCAAGATATCTGATGCTTTTGACGAAGGGGTTGGAGTTTTGCCAAATAATGTTTCTCAAATTTATTTTTTTCACAAACCCAAAGATTCTCGTAAGATCCAGTGATCTGAATTGACCCATAAAAACAGGTCCAAAGATTCACTCCAGATAAATAATAACCTGCAAAACAATGGTCTCATATTCCCTTCCTGCTCATCTGGGACCAATCCCTCCTGAACACCTCCCTTATCTGACCATCCACCCATATGATATCAGGATTTCAGAAACATTGGATTTTTTAATTTATGCTTAATCTCATCTCCCACACATCTGATATCTGGCAAGGTCTATGTGGCCCCAGGGAGTGCCACACTTCAGAGACTGGGGCAGAACAACCAGCTAATGTAGAATGTTGTAGAACCTCAACATTCTCAGGTCCCCTAGAGATGGCAAATGCCCTTACTTCAGCAGGTAGCAGAACTGAGAACTCCACATCCTTATTCCCTAACCTGTAAATTCTAACACTCCAACTTCTTTCAATAATCAATGAAGGTGGGAATGAAAGGTCCAGCCATCAGGCTGGCCTGTCCAATCATCTGACAGGATGCACTCAGGCCCTAGTTTGGTCAGACCAGTCTTCAATGGGTACTAAGTCTGCAGGAAGGTGTAAATGTCCCGTTTAAAAGACACACCCTGTCCCACTCATGCTCTCATATTCTATTTCTGTCTCTTTCTTACCTTCCCCTTCCTCTCTGCTATCTATTCTCAGCTCTCTGCTCTTCCTTTTACAGTCTTTATTCTTCTCCTGTCTCCTCAACTCTCCCTCTCCCACACTGTCAGAAACTCTATGGTTCGAGTTCCATTGCTTAGTGTTCTGTCTCCATAGGGATCTTACTCCTTCCATGTAAACAGTAAAACAACACTGGATCCATAAAAATCAGGGAGGCTCTCTGTTTGACCTCTCTCCCGACCCATGCTTGATTGATCAGGAAAAACCAAGAGATAGTTTTGTCAACTGGAAAGACAACCCTTCAGGTCCCTATAGTTCCCAAGGATGAGGTCCACCAACACATTCCCTGAGCAACATGCGTGTTTTAGCTTTAACTCTTTGGCAGTTGCTTCCAACCACTTTTTGGACCCCTGTGTTATCACTACTGTTCAGGCATTTTTGTTCCTCCCTTGGAAGTGAGTTCAGGCTGAGTCTTAGTTTTGAGATAGTGGGGACCAAGCCAATTTTGGACCCACATACGGGAAATACATCTTATGTTTAAGGGATACTTCCAGTTCTTTCTCCAGTGGAAAAACAGTCCTAAGGCTTTTGTGGATTAATGTCATATTCCCTACGAAGAATAACAGTGGATTAAGAAATGAAAAGATTCACATTATCCAACAAAAGGTGAGATTTCCATGGTTAGCTTCCCCCAGTATTTTTAAAATTCCATTTCTTAGACTAGACTGAGGGATCATTGGACTGTAGCTACTTGTTTGCACAGGATGATGTCAGCAGCAGAACAGAGTTCGTTAGGCAGAGACTGCATTCTCCATGAGTATGTTGAGAGCCTGCACCTGTACCTGGTGTGCAATTGTCTTAGCCTACACTGAGCCTTGGTCTTTCTGTGTGTCCATCTGTCTGTCCATCTTTTCAGTCTCTCACTCTCTCTTTCACTCAATGTCTCTGTCTCTATGTATCTCTGTCTCTAAAGTCTCTGTCTCTATGTATCTCTGTCTCTACAGTCTCTGTCTCTGTGTTTATATCTCTGCAGCCAGGGTAGGAGTTTGCATATCTACCTGATTAGCACTGGGCCTGTCTGCTACACTGAGCCTTTCTCTCTCTCTCCCTCCCTCCCTCTCTCTCTCTCTCTCTCTCTCTCTCTCTCTCTCTCTCTCTCTCCCTATCTCTCCATCTCTCCCTTTCTCTCTCTGTCTCTCTCTCATTCTGTCTCTAACTGTCTCTGACTGCATGAGATACTCCAGTAATGCTTTCGGCCTCCACTGGGCCTTGGTCTGTCTGTCTCTGTCTATGTCTCTGTCTTTCTGTCTCTGTCTGCATTTCATTGTAATCCACTGTCTCTTAGTATCTCTGTCTCTCTGTCTTGTCTCTGCAGCTTGGGTGAAATCCTCCAGCTGTTCATGCTCTGGACTAGTCTCCACCTAAACTGAGACTTTGTCTGTCTGTCTCTCTCTGTCAGAATACTGAACAGCATGCTATACTGCTCAATGATGGCAATATTAATGCATTGATTGTCCCAAAGATATCCTTAGCTTTCAAAAATGTGAATGCTTTCAGCAAAGTCATTTCTACCATAAAGTGGCTGCAGATTTGTCTCAAATTTATGTTTTCCACAAACCCAAATGATTGCTGTAAACTCCAGGAAGCTGAATTGGACAAATGCAAACAGTTCCAAATAATCACTCCAGATAAATAATATTAAGCCTTTCCATGGTCCCAGACTCCCTTCCTCCTCACCTGGGACCAATCCATCAGGAACCCCTCTTTCATCTTACCATTATCCTCTCTGATACAAAGACTTCAGAAACACTGTGTTTTTCCTAAACTTAAACACATTCCTACAGTGCTTACATCTGTCAAGGTCTAGGAGGGCCCACACAGACTGGACTGGGGCAGAGCATCCAGATACTTCTAAATGTGGTAGTACCACTACATTCTTGGGTCCTTCAAAGAAGTACAAATGCCCCCAATATCAGAAGGAAGCAGTCTTGAGAACAACACATCCTTATTCCATAACCTGCCCATATTCACATCCCAACTTTTAATAATCAATGAAGCTGAGAATGAACGGTCATGGCATCAGGCTGGGCTGGCTCAGGTCACCTGGCAGGATACACTCTGGAGGAATGATGGTCACACCAGGGTTCCTAGGGTGCCAATTCTGCACACAGGTTTATAGGACTCCTTTAAAAGACCCAATCATGCTTTCTTATTCCCTCTCTCCCTCTCCCTTTCCCTCTCTCTTTCTCTCTTGCCCTCTCCTTCTTTCCTACTGATTCCTCTCTGCTCTCTGCTCTTCCTCTTACCCTCTTCATATCTTCTCATGCCTCTCCCACTTTCCCTCTCCCATCCCTGTCAGATACTCTACAGTTCATGGACTCTATTGTTCTTGTTCCATTGCTCAGAATTCTGTCTCCACAGCGAGTTTTCCATTTCTACGCAAAAAGACCAACACTGGAGCTGTGAAAACCAGGGAGGCTCTCTCTGTGACCTTTCTCCAAGGCCATGCTCATGTGATGGGGAAAGCGAAGAGATCTTTTTCTCAGACAAACCAAACAGTGAAACACACCTTCTGATCAGTGTGATTCCCAAGGATGAGGTGACCTGTGTGTTTCAGCTTTAAGCCTTCTGCAGTTTCTTCCCACAGCTTTTTGGACCCCTTTATAGACTTGAATGTTCGGGCATTTTTGTTACTCTCTTGTCTGCAAGTTCAGGCTGACTCTGCCTTCTGAGTTCATTAGTGCCTAGCCACCTTTTGCCTTGCCCATGGGAAGTACATTTTATGTTTAAGGGTTCCTTCCAGTTTCTGTTACCGTGGAAAAACTGTTCAAAGACTTTTGTGGATGAATGTCATATTCCCTATGAAGTAGAACAATAGACTAAGAAAATGAAAATACATTAACCAACAAAAGCTTAGTTTTACATGGTTATCTTCTTCAGCAATGTTTAAATTCCATGTCTTAGACAAGGCTGAGGGATCAATGGATTGCAACTTCTTGTTTGCAGGAGATGATGTCAGCAGCAGTACAGGGTTCATTAGGAAGAAACAGCATCCTCCATGAGTACAGTGGGATCCTGCAGGCTTCCTCGGTCTGCAGTAGTCTCAGAAAACACTGAGGCTTCATCTATCTGTGTGTGTCTGTCTCTCTGTTTGTCACGCATTTCAGGTACTCTCTCTATCACTCACTGACTCTTTGTCTGTGTATCTCTATCACTCACTATCTCCATCTCTTTGTCTATGTCTCTGCAGCCTCAGTAGGTGTCTGCAATTCTACCTGATTTGCACTGGGCCTGCCTGGTACACTGAGACTTCATCTCTCTCTCTCTCTCTCTCTCTCTCTCTCTCTCTCTATCTATCTCTCTCTCTTTCTCTCTATCTCTTTCTCTCTTTGTCTCTAATTGTCTCTATCTATGCATGTGATATCAAATTCTTCATCGATCAGCAGGAATGGTATAAACTTAGATATATCCCACATGCTGCAGTTCCCAATATAAATAGAATCAGAAGTTTCTTGTACTTTTTGTGAAGTTTTAAGACTTCCTGGTGCTTCACTCATATTTCTGGTATGTTAGTTGCTGTAATTTTTAATCAAATTAGAAACAGCAATGTTTTACATATCCATCACTGTTCCCTCTCCCTTCCTTCCTCCCCTGTGCTCCTCAAAAGTCCTACATAACATATACAAGAAAGAATGAGGCCTTCCATGGGAAGACTTCAGAAATATCACATGCTTTGGGATAGTGCCAAGGCCCTCCCCCTGTATTCTAGACTGAGGGAAAATACTCCTATGTGGAATGGGCTCCCAAAATCCATTCCTATGCTACAGATAAATACTGTTCTACCAAAAGAGGCCCAATAGATTTCTGATGCCTCCTCACTCACACCCACATTCATGGGGTATGCATCATTTCCATGCTGGTTTCCCCTTGATCAGTCTGTGTGCCAAAAACTCCCCCTTGTTCAGGTCAGCTGTTTCTAAGGGATTAAACAGCCTGGTCTTTACCAGTTTGCTCATCACTCTAACTACTCTGCAACGGGATTCAAGTTCAGTACAGTGTATTGCTGTGTTTGTCTGCTTCTACCTTCATGAGCTGCTGGATGAAGTCTCTAAGATGGCACATAAGTTAATCATTAATCTCATTATCAGAGGAGGGGAATTAAGGTAGCCTCTTCACTATTGCTTAGATGGTTATATTGTGTCATCCTTGTAGATCAACAGAAATATCCCTAGTGTCTGATTTTTCTTTAGACCTATACTGCCTCTCTCTCTGATGGTATATCTTCTTTTTTTCTGCTGTATTCTTCCCCGTACACATCCAGAAGCTTCTGTAAAGCAGACAACAGGGTCAGCAATACACAATGGCAGACCAGAAAATGGGAAAAGATATTCAGCAACCCCATATTCCACAAAGTGCTTATCTCTAAAATTTGAGAAGAATATAATAAGCTAGATTTCAAAACACTAAATAACCTAATGCTACATTGGGGGAGGGAACTAAATAGAGAATTCTCAAAAGAGGAATCTATAATGGATGAAAGTCACACAAAAAGTGCACAACATTCTTAGCCATCAGGGAAATGCAAATGAAAACAACTTTTTAAATTCTAATAAGGAATTCATATTCATATAACATTTTAATAATTGAAAGAACATTCAGGGATATAATGGAGGATTTTTGGACACACAAACTGATGAATGAATATTATTTTCACATAATAATCTAAAAATTGTACAAACTAACTTTTCAAAATAGAAGTGTTAGGCCACAATAACCCAGACCATTTGAGATCCCAGGAAATAGATTTTAGAGAGGCCAATAACATCAAGTGACACTCGATGTGACTCTGTGTAGCTTGGATCTCAATGGTCTACTGAGAAAATTTGAAGGGTACACAGAGATGTTACTTACTTGTACATTAACGCATAAAGAATCCTGGCTTGTTTTACTCTTGGAGTTTTGCACAACTGCACTGAAATCTGCAATCTTCATCACGGTCCCGTTTTTAAACCACCGTAGTGTTTAACCTCAATGCATGCTGATGTCTAATGGTGTACAATGGGTATTGCTTTGCGGGGAGTAAAACATGTAAAGATAACTCAGTATTTCAGTATCATGGTGGTCCTCAGATCCATCATATTGGTCCAAAGAATTTCAGACTATGTGTTTAGTGACATATGCCTTGGCAAACTGGCCAACACAGGTAACAGCAAATATAGGATACAAAATTGACACCCATGCATCCATTGTAAAAGCACAAAGATGTGATACTTTTCTCTAGATTCCGAGTAGATTTGTTTCGGGAATACATTTTATAACTCATTAATAAGTTTCCATTCTGTAAGTCATGAGCCTTCAGAAGGAACTTGATTAATTTTCAGATTTTTGGTGAGATACCTGGAAAAAGTCTACCCCCTCTGTGGCAGGAGATATTATATATTCTCTATATATAAACATCAGTGTGTGAATCCACTATTGTTGACAAATGTCTTTGATTTATCTCGAGAAGTTTGGAGGACTCACCAGGAGGTTTTTTCATGTCCAATATCTGAAAAGTTTACTTATTTCTATATTTTGAGACAAGAGTCTTACCTGGTCTCACTAAAAATTTGCTATCTATCCAGGGAATGGTAGTTTTAAATTTTCATATCATTGGACAATAACCTGTGGTAATCTCAGATTCTTTTTAATTTGTGTTGCTATGTATATTGTGTAAGTGATTACATTGTTCACTCTTTCAGCTTGAATAGCTCTAATACTAGAATATCATTCTACATTATAATATTGAAGCATGATTTGGGGAAGTCGTCTGAATTTTTTGATGTGTACATGGATTTCTCCCCCCCTTGCCTTTTTCTTTTATTTATTTAGTCAAACACTGTCTTTTTTCCTCTCTTTCTTTCCTCCTGGGAAAACAGATATTTTATAGGAACATGTTTTATTTATTAAACACCATTTTAGTTTATTTTTTAAATTTCGTATTTTATGTTTATAAAAATTTATTATTCAAATTAGAACAAGCTTGCTTCACCTGTCCATCATTCTCTCTTTCATTTCCCTCCCCCAACCCTCTGACAGACCCCAACTTTATCCCCTCTGCACCTCAGAGTGGGCAAGACCCTCCATGGGAGTTCCCCAAAGTCTGAAATATCATCCTGGGCCAGGCCTAGGCTATTGCCCATTTGTCCATGCTGAGAGTGCATCCCCCTCTTGGGATGGACCCTCAAATTCCTTTCTCTCACCAGGAATAAATACTGACCCTCCTCCCGGGGCCCCATTGAGTGCTGAGGCCTCCTCATTGACATCCAAGTTCACGGTTATGGATTAGTCCTTTGCCAGCCTCACAGGCATCTTTCTGGTTTCCATGTTCTCCCCCTTGTTCAGGTCATCTATTTTGTGCATTTCACCAGCCTAGTCCTGACCTGTTTGTTCTTCATTTCTCCCTCTTTTCAACTGGGTTCCGTAGTTCAGTTCAGTGTATACCTGTCGGTGTGTGCATCTGCTTCCATCAGCCTCTGGAAGAGGGCTACAGAATGGCACTTCAGGCAGTCATCATTTTTTTTTGAGTTGCGTTTCAAAGACGGCTAAGTATTTTGAGCCCTTTCTTAAGTTTCTTTCAGCCACTTTAAATTCCTCTGTTGAGAATTCTCTATTTAGTTCTTTACACCACTTTTTAATTTAATTGATTGGTGTTTTGTTGGCTAAATTTTTGAGTTCATTGTATATTTTGAGTATAAGCCCTCTCTCAGATGTGGGGTTGGTGAAGAATTTTTCTTATTCTGTGGGCTGTTGTTTTCTCTTACTGACTGTGTCCTTTGCCTTACAGAAGATTCTCAGTTTCAGGAGGTTCCAATTATTAATTGCAGTTTTCAATGTCTTTGCTACTATAGTTATGCTCTGGAAGCATTCTCCTGTACCAATTTGTTCAAGGGTATCTTACACTTTCTCTTCTGGAATGTTCAGTGTGAATGCATTTATGTTGAGGTCTGTGATCCTTGTGGGCTTAGGTTTTGTGCATAGTCAAAACCCTATCTTAAAGTGTTACCTGTTTGTGTGCAACCCAGTATTATACCTGTGATCAGATATTAACTGATTAACATAGGTTTTATAATATGGAAAGTCATGGATGCCAGACTTTCTAAATTTTGACCTCACAAATCTTGCATGGATTTTATGCATATTTCAGATAAATTCCATAAAAGTTTAAGTGATTCAATTATTTCATGTTATATGTTTGCTAGATAGATAAGCCACGAAGTCAATGAAGTCAAAGGAAATTTGTGAAAGGAAATTCTTAATTTTTCACAGGTGTAAATGATATATCATTATGACATGGATAACTCTCCGTATAATGTACTCAGTAAGAATATACTCTGCTTTATGCTTCTTAATTCCACATTTCCACTAGAAAAATAATCTGCAAGGTTCACAGTCTTTTCTATTCAAAATCAGTGCACGATTCATTTGAAGTAAAATAACGACATGAAAGTGGTTCATGAAGAAAATATTTCGATTTTCTAAAGAATATTTTGCAGTACTAAATTAAAGGAAGGACTGGAAGAAAGAAACAAGGGAAGATTAATGAAAGATGAGAATAAAAGGAAAATATTGAAAAATTGAATATGAATATAGCTGGAATATTATTAAAATGTAAAGGATATATAGTGATTAGGAAAAGGCAGGAAGAAAGAAGAAGAAAATGAGGATAAAATGAATGAAACTGGAGCAGAAAACAGAGAATGTAATGTTGATGATTTCAGATGTATGTTTTCGACTTAAGATGTTTTAGATTATATAGCAATAACTAACGGTAAAATGTCCATGAATATGCTAATGAAAAGACATAAATGACATTGTTGGAACATATAATGATGTGTTTATTATTGTATAATTTTGTCTAAAAAGGCTGGGTATCATAAAACAAATTGTATTATTCCACTAATAAGCCCATTTCTCCCATGTTCAGGAAGACCAAGGTTCTTCAAGAATATTCTGCAGTGTTGAAGCTTCTTATGTTTAACTTCATGCACTTTGTCACAGATAGGGTTGCATATTTTAGCTTTTGTTTGAGTTTTCACAATTTTACAACCATATCAAACTGGAAAGTTCACACATAAATGGGATGTCTGGGAGTCCCCATATGAAGAAGAAATAACAACCATATTCTAAACTCAACAGTGAAAAAAGCAAACACTAAGAGGATCAAAATTCTTCCCTCAACATTAAGGGAAGTGACAGAAGATTCAGGCTATGTTGTGTCCCCTGGAGGGTGACACACATTTTTCAAGCTGAGGGATCATCCAACACTCCTCCCTCTCTTGTGGGTGGTACTGGAACCCCACCCATATAGCTGGAACTACCTGGGTCTGTTCTGTGAATGGGGGAATATCTACAGTCCTGGTAGTGCTCAGAGTAATATCAATGTCCCAATCTTCAGATGTGTTGTGTTTGACTCAACACTGAGCTTTTATGTGAGATATGGGAAGGTTTTAGTCATAGCTTTTCTGGCATAAACCATGGTGACCTCTTGGTGATGTAGTGAGGCCTCCTTGAGTTCTTGGAGTCTGTTTTCTATGTTTTTCACAAAGCCTGTTTGTATTGAGCTCCCCTTTCTATTGGGAATAGGTTTGAGCTCTCTTCCAAGTGAGGGAAAATGTATAAATTTTCTGTGCACATATCTGGACAGTGTCAGAGACTGATTGGGGGATTGTGGATGTACATGACACGCTTGTGCATGCAATAAAGGTGCTCTTGTGCCATTTTCTCAGCACCAGTAGGTGCTTGTCTATTCATGTAGGAACAGAGATTCTCTTTATGAAATGCCAAACTTTTGAACATCTCATTTGGTGTAAAATTTGCAGAAGGAAAGTGCTTAGAGACATTTTTTCTAGATTTATATATTTTGGTCATGCCTGGATAGTATGAGATTGCCTAAGTTTTCTTTTGGTGACTAATGGAATATTTATGGTTCTCTTGACTATAGGAAAAAGAAATGTGGCCCTGTTCTGGAGAGGGGACACTTATGGGTTTGTCTTCCAGATATTTGTAAGTTCTCCGTCTCCCCTGGACAGGTGTAGAGGTGTAACTAGAACCTGAAACAGGTTTTGAAGCCTTAAAATCTGTTCAGTAGATGTGGCAGGTTTCAGAGAATATTTATTAGATGGGGGAATGTACCATTCCACATTGAGTAGAGGAACATTGTACAGTTGACACTGCATAAGGTCCAGTGGTCTTTACAATGGCATCACCTGAAAAGGAGTGGTACATTTCCTTTCTTGCCCTGTCTCAGCTACTTGTGGAGATTGAAGTGCCCTTAATTTCTGTATGTACTTCAGGGCCTGCTTGAAAATACTGAGTGTCTACGTGTCCAGAGTCAGGGAATCTCACCCTGGTCCATATGTGTGTCTCTGAAACTGGGTAGAAACCATGTCATCTGTTGTTCAGGTGGCAAATTCATCTGGGCTTTATTGGTTGTCAAATACTCCAGGCTTTTGGATGGGATGTAAACATCCTGGTCTTCATCTTGGTTGCTCACAGTCGTCGATGGTCTGAGAGATCACAATATGTGGTCTGTAGTCCTCTCCCACTGGTCTAGGTAGGTATTTTCTTATATATTTGAGTAATGAAAACTGTCTTAATTTCTTTACCTCAGGCAAAGAGGGTTGAAGGATGTTTCCCATGGCAACTGGTGACAGGAATAGGATAAGTGACTGTGTTTGTATAAGTCTTTTCTTCCCAAGACCGGTGCATACTTACAGGAGGCCAAATGAAAAATTGGAGTGACAGTTGGCTTCAGAAAGGGATGATAGTTCCAGAGATGCCCAGATGATCAGTGTTGTCTGATGTAGAGGGCAGTTCACCAGTGGAGCCTTACCTACAATGTGTACATGCTTTAGGAAAGGTTTCAGCAATGTAGTTTATGAGCGGTTTTTCTTCTAAAGAAAAATGCACACGTCTGGAAGGGCAACCAAAGAACTGGAATGGCACTTGACTACAGGAAGTGATCAAAATTCCAAAGGAAGGCTTACCATCAGGGTTTTCTGCTGCAATTGGAGAGGTGTGCTTACAATGTGTGTTCTCTGCTGGTGAAGGGCGTTTGCCAATGCCTGAACCGGCTCTTTATTTGCAGAGGCAGGCCAGACCCCCTAGTACTGAGAATGAAGTCATATACTTTAGACTCTCTGTATTAGGGTGAAGCACACTAGCCTTCTTTAGCCCATTGTTAATGGTAATGAATGAAAAATGAGCAGTCAAAGTGTCTGCATGACTTTTATCCCAACAGTCAACAGGAAGAGCCAGCTATATCTCTGAATGTGAGGCCTGGCATATCTGGAAATAGAGATCTAGGTAATTCAGGACTTTAAATAAAATCTCTGGTGCAAAGGCAACTTGATGATGATGATGATGATGATGATGATGATGATGATGATGATGATAAATGGCATGGACGCTTGTGATACTTCACCCTCCCATGCTTCATGTAAATATCTGGCTCTTGATGCACAGAGTCCATCTGTGTGTTCTGTAACTCTTAATGTGTCCAGGGCAAGTTAATGGGGTTATAGAAAGAAGCCTTTCTATGTCTATCCAAATATGCAATTAATTAAATTCAAAATATCTGTATTAAAACACAGAATGGCATGATATTCCAGGTCATGTGCTGGCTTTACTGGGGAAAAACATATTCTTAACAGCTGATCACATTGTGATGTTCAACTCAGAGATCTTTTGATGGCCAGTGTGTGGCTTTGTGTCCCTCTGAAAGCAGTTTTGTATAAGGAGCAACAGCAACACGTCAAAATCTTCACGTTTTGGAGTGCAGCTTGAGTCATAATAGAGAATAAGTATAACTTAAGTTTCCCCTTCGGGGGAAGAGGATTTATAGAAAAAATATGGTTGTGTAGATAGCACTTTAAATCATTTACAAAACAGGGAAGCAAAGCTGAAATTCAGTGCTACAAATTAACATTCAGGTGTACAATACTGACTTAACATGCACCATAGTTTTCATAAAAGGCAACCAATTCCCAACCAAAATTCATGCACTGCTCAATTTTTGAAGCTTTTGGATTTCCTGTAAATGTGCATTTCTTTAAACTCACATTTGCTTCACACAATGTTTCCTCAAGGTTAAGCCAGGCTAACTGAAGTTGTTGATTCCTGGAAAGATGACTCAGTGGTTTGAAGATTTGCAGGACTTCCTTGGTGCTTGGGACAAATTTCTTGCACCTATATTGTAACTCCTCTTGCAGACAATACTATGTCTTCTTCTGGCCCTCACTCCATTGTATGGTTACATTAAAACCCCATGCACAAAACTGAATCTCAGTCGCTTCCTGTTTTGGGGCCCATGATATGCCGGGAGAGATTTCTGTCAGAGTTGCCAGGAAACGCTTATATCCTGTCTGTCACAAGCTAATACATCTTCAATTTCTAAACCAACCACACCCACTCATGACCACACAATACATCCTCCTGGACTTAGTCCAAAGTCACAAGTCTCTCTCTTTAACTATTTTTACTTCTGCTGGCCCACAATAACCTACTATGGCTTCAGTCCAGTACACATGTAAGTAAATGCATCATTATACCATTCCAGCTGATTGATGACCACTTAGATATATCCCATATGCTGCACTTCCCAAAATGGAGAGAACCATACGTTTCTTGTACTTTTTGTGGAGGATTAGTTATTACTGATGTTTTTATTATACATTAGGTACTTTAGTTGTACTTTTTAGCTTTTTACACTATTTTTAAATTTATTAAAAATGATTATTTTACATGTCAATAAAGGTTTCCCCTGCCTTCCCTCCTCCCCATGTCCCCAATAATGCCTTATCTATCCCATACCACTTCATGTCCCTAGGGATTGTGAGGTGTTCCATGCAGGGAACTTCAGAATCTGTCATATCTTTTGGATAGGGCCTAGGGCCTCCCCCTTAATCTAGATTGTGGAAGTATCGCCCTATATGGAATGGGATCCCCAAATCCATTCCTATGGTAGGAATAATTTCTGATCTAGTATATGAGGCCCCATAGATTTGTGAGTTATCCTCACTGACACCCTCATTTATGGGGTCTGGATCACTTCCATGCTTCTCTCCCTGTGACCATTCTGGTGCCAAAAGTTCCCTCTTCTTAAGGTCAGGTTTTTCTGTGGGTTTCAACAGATTATTCTTGACCCTTTTTAAAATGACTTACCCCTCTCTGCAACTGGATTCCAATTCAATTCAATTTTTATCTGTGGGTGTTGGGTTCTACTTTACTTTCTTCAGCTGCTAGATGAAGTTTCTAGGATGGCATTTAAGTTAGTTGTCAATATCATTATTAGTGGAGGGCATTTAAGGTAAACTCTCCACTGATGCTTAGATGATTAGCTAGTATCCATATATATATATATATATATATAATATATATATATATATATGACTCTCATCCTTGCCATTGGTTAACTTGGCAATTTCCTACAATGTTTGGAACTCATGAAAATTCATATTCCAACAATGATTTCCATGTCATTCCATTGAAGGGTGGCTACATATGGAATACAATTGCTGGAAGACATTTTAAATTCTGATTGTGATGATACTGGAATGGATTTTGACCACGTTAAAAAAACTGCCATTAATTAAAGTACGTCTGATATTACAGAATACATCTTTGCTAGTCAATCTGCAATCCCAAAGAAAATTGGACAGAGGAATCTGTTCCTATTTCACTGGATTTAAAAACCGTTCTTGCCAGAAAGGAAGTCTCAGTTTCTGCTAATGTACATGAATAAAATTTCCTTCTGCCTTTTGATGCTTTGCAAATACTGCCACAACTTGATTCCAGTAATCACACCATGCCACAGGAATTGCCAGACCACATGTTTATAATGGGGATCTTGTTTGGTTACAGAAACTACGTTTGACATGTACTTGGACGAGGAGATCCATCTTCAATTCTCTAGATGCAAGTCTTTTAAAGGTAAAAATAACGAAATATATAAGTAAATATTTAATCAAAAATAAAGAAAAATATACAAAAAAGAAGGAAATATAAGAAAGTAAAATAAAAATGTGTAGGATGTGATAAAACAGTATAGAATAAATAGGAATGGAAAAAATATATAAATGAATCAAGAATGGAATGAAAAAAAGGCAACAAGCAAAATAACCAAGGTGCTAATATTAATTTCATTATTGCTCTATATTCATATATTTACATATATATATATTAGTTTGTAACAATAATTACTTATAATTGAGATCATAAAATTGCAAGTAATTGAATATACTTTGTTATTTTATAATATTTGGTCGTTTGGTCTTTTATTAAATCATTAATTTATGTAACCAAAATGAATTTTTAACAAGAAATATTTCTTTGAGGTGGGGAATATATTTCTCCCACTGTCAGCATCAATCAATTACTTCTGTATCTTCTTCTGTGAAAACTTCTTTCGGTTTCCCATATAAATTTGGGAACATCATTTGTCAGATTGATAAGGTCTTGTTTACAGTATCATATTGATGTTCACAGGGACACATTGGAAAATGTTATCAAAGTGAAGACAATAAGCAGAGGTGCCTGGGAAGACTTGGAAATGGCAAAGCAAATGGGAAATTACAATCAAATTTTTATCTCAAAAATAGACACTTTGAGGAAGATTATAAAGACATACACATAGGCCATAATTGTTCAGACATGTCATACTTTTAGAGTATATCAGGTGGGATGGGTTGGGTAATTGCAAATGTAGAGGGAAACAAACACAATGTTAAAAACTATCTTTTCTAGAAATTTAACAGCTGTAGGAACCCTGAGGCAAACCCATGCCAGGCGTCTCCCCTAAGTTCTTTCAAATGTTGGGTTCAATCCGTAGAACACTATAACTGTCCTAAAGACAGCACATATCACCCATCATATGCTCTGTCCTACTGGGTAAAAGGCCACACCTTCGAATAAAAATTCCATCATTCCCAAAATTGGAAGCTGTACCCTGAAACGTGTCACCACTCCCAATGGTACTCTTCAAATTTCCTTCAGTATATTTAGTCCCTTGCCTTACCTTCTCACAGTTACCATCCTGGATTTCTCCCTACCAAAAATCTCTTGTATTGTAATGTGTGACTTTGTGGTATTCTTGGATTTGCAACTGCCAGGATACATTTCCATCTGAATTTTAACATTGAAGAAAATGTAACTGAAAGATGGTAACAATGCCAAACTCACCATGTGTTGAAAACCTATGACGTCTTTAATACCTTCATTCAGAATATTAATTTTCAGTGAAGAAGACATCCACCATTAAAATATTTGAAAATATAATCTAAATAGGGCATTCATGGATATGAGGTACCATTGACTTGGGAAATAGTGCCAGCTGAAGTTTAATGGAAACAGGTAAACCTATTAAGTAATTTGGAGGATAAACCCCTATCTATGCTGCCTTTATAAGTTGTAGAGTTTATTTATTTATAATACTAAACATGCAAAGGAAAGATTAAATCCCACATTCTCCATTTTCCTTGGGCTCTTGGTGCAAGTAGTGTGAATTGCTACTTGGTTTGTGAACCACCTGTTATAATCAAACAGCCTGTCACTGTTTAGTTCATCTCTATATTGTAAACTATCTTGGCCACCTATAACACAGTTTATGTAGCCTTGTTTACAAAATACTAAGGACACTAACCAGTGTGAGTTATAATTATTTTTATTATTGGTGGCCCACAGCAATCTAATAGCTGTGGGCAAAGCAAACATGCAAGTGAAAGTGTCACAATGTCATTATAATTGAATGATGAGAACTTTGATATAGTTTATGTACTTTAGATGTCATACATGTAGAATGCATACAAGATATCCAATGTTCCTATGCCTTATCCTGAATCATTTTACTCAAATAAAAACAAAAGCTTAATTCCTCTATGTCATCCTCCCCTGATTTCACACACAAGACCAGCCTATCGACTTCAATTACTTCACATTTCACTATGAACATGGTTCCTAGACAAGGTCTTATTTGCTATGAAACAAAAACTGACAACTCTGCTGACAAGTAAATATGCCTCTCCTGGATGACCCATGTTATATAACCTGGATTAACCTGAGTTTCTGATGAGAATTTAGTCTACATGCCTTCCACTGTATAATTATCTTTAGCTGTGTTAACGCTAGACTTGCCATGTTTGGTTTGTGTTACTCCAAGTTATTTTATACTGTTTGTGGGAATTATAAAGGGTGATAATTTTCTTATTTCTTTCTCATCACTCTTATAGTCTGCATATTAGGTATAATAGCAGATATGGTGTCCTACATTAACTAATCAATAAAATCACACTGAGATGTATATTGCAACTTTCCATGCTTTTCTTCCTCTACATCAAAAGGAATAATGAATTATCCATAGTTATTTTATGAGATTGCTTTATCCAGACTTGTCTTACATGTTTTTAAACCATTGTGTTACACATTTGTTCACCTTGAGTACTCTTGGTCTTCCCATGTAAGAGTCGCTTGATATGGAATATGATGGCTTGAAGATTTTATAAATTTCGACCCAGATATTTCTTTAGGAATTTTTGACCAATGTGGAAAAGCTGTACAAAACTCATGATTTATCATTTATATCAAGATGTATTTATGTGTGGACCACAAAGAAATGAAAACAGGGCAAAGGATTCTCTTCCTATTTCCTTGGTTGAAAAGGAAAATGATTACTGAGTGGAAGATTCTTTTTCTGCTACTGTTCATCCCAAGAAAAACTCTGTCTTCTGCTCTTCATTACTACACACCTAATGGTAAAACCAAATTACTAATGCACACCCTTAGTCATAAGCTGCCCCCGACCAAGTATTAATAATGGACATGATGTAAGCTTTCAGAAACATTTTTTGACATTCACTACATCTATGACACACATATTTAGCTCTCATAATGGAGAACTTTTAGAAATGTAAAAAAAAATAAAACTTGAACAAAGGAAATAAATTTACAAATAAGAAAGGAATATATATAAGGATAAACTGGATAAAAATTACAACAAGGTTGAAATAAATGGTAAAATTTTGAAAGTTGGAGCTTACATAGCTGTCAAAGCCAGTTGAACTTCTTCAACTGATGGAACCACTGGGACCTTGATTGCCATTGCATTGATTCTGTAGATTCCTTTTGGCAAGATTTCCATTTTTACTGTGTTGATCCTCCCTATCCAAGTGTATGGAAGATCTTTCAATTTTCTGGTATCTTCTTTGATTTCTTTCTTTAAATACTCAAAGATCAGGCTATAATGGTCAGGCTATACTTGTTTGGTTTGTTTTACTCCAAGATATTTTATACTGTTTGTTGGAATTATAAAGGGTTATATTTTTCTTATTTCTTTTTCATCATTCTTATAGTCTGCATATAGAAGGAGTATTGAATTTTTGAGTTAATCTTATATCCTGCCACTTTGCTGAATGTGTTTATCAGCTGTAGGTAATTACTGGTAGAGTTTATTGGTTCACTTATGTAAACTAACATATAGTCTGCAAATTGAAAATTTTTGATGGTGAATTAGACTGATACTCAATTTTCAGAAAAACTTCATTATGGATGCCAAATTGGTTGTACAAGTTTTCACTCCCAGCAACAACAAAGAACCATTTTTTCACATCCCTCCTCAATAACTGGCAATGGTGTTTTGTCGAGCCAATCAAGAATGTGTAAGATGATATCTCAGAATTGTTATGATATACATCTCCCAGAAGGCTATGGATGTTGAGTGACTTTTATCCCTCTCTGATGGTGTTTCTTATTTTGTTCTCCTCTATTCTTCCGACTACACAACCAGAAACGTCTGTAAGACTAAAGACAGAGTCAGAAATACAAAATGGCAGCCAACAGAATAGGAAAAAATATATACCAACCCCAAATCTGACTGAGTGCTGATCTTCAAAATTTACAAGAATTCAAGAAACTGGTTTCCAAAATACCAAATAATACAAATAAAATGTGGGATACAGATCTAAAAAAGAATTCCCAATAGAGGAATTTAAAATGACTGAAAGACAGAAAAAAGTGCTCAATGACTTTTGCAATCTGGGAATTGCAAATCAAAATAAAATTTTTAGCTTTAAATAAGGATGTCATATTCGAAAAACTTTATAATAATGAAAAGAACATTCAAAGATCGTCACATCTCTTACTCTCTCTATCTCTTTATATCTGTCTGTATCTCTCTGTTGCTCAGGACCTATGTCTCTGTCTCTGTCTCTGAAACCTGGGTGGGAGTCTGCAGGTGTACATAGCCAGGACTACCTTGTGGGGAGCTGTCCCTGTGGCCATCTGGCTAGTGAATCTATATCCTTCTGCCATCATTGACTAGGGTAAAATTTTATGCCTCTCAAGAACTCTGATGCTTTTGACAATGGAGATGGTGCTTTGCCATCTAATGTGTCTAAAATTTATGTTTCTCACAAAACCAAAAGATTCTTTTAACTTCCAGGGAGATAAATCTGACACATGAAATCAGGTCTGATTCATTATAAACAAATAGTAATCAGCATTTCCTTGGTCCAGGACCCATAATCTTACAAACCTCCCCTCCGATACCTGGACGTAAGAAACTTGTTTTTTTTTTTTTTTTTTTTTCTAAATTTAACATTTTCTTCTGCACAGCTAACATCTGCCCAGGTAGAAGAAGCGCCAAATGGTTCAACACTGTGAAAGCAAGAAGGATGTGAAACCACCTTAGGTTTCTCAGGTACGGAAGATGTTAATTGCCCTCCACATCAGCAGTAGGGGGTCTTAAGAACTTGAGGTAATTATTCCCTAACCTGCCAAATCTAACAACCCACCTTTTAACAATAAGTGAATATTGGAATGAAAGCAACAAGATTCTTGCTGGCCTACCCCAGTCACGGGGTAGGATGCACTCTGGTGGTACTCGAGACAGCCCAGATTTCTGAGGGTACTAAATCTGCAGGAAGGTGTAAAGACCTCTTTAAAGGAAATATCATGGCTGACAGGTGTTATCTTACTCTTTCTCTTTCTCTTACCTTGCACTTCCTCTCTGCTCTCTGCTCTTCCTCTTACCCTGTTTGTCCCTTCTACTGTCTCCCCTACTATACCACTCCCACCCTATCAGAAACTCTAAGGTTCATGGACTCTCTATGGTTCATGTTCCATCGCTCATTTTCCCTAATAATATTCCCTATCACTCACTATCTCTGTCATTCTGAATCTCTGTCTCTCAGTATCTTTGTCTCTCTGTCTATGTCTCTACAACCTGGGTAGAGTCTGCAACTCCACCTGCTTTGCACTGTGCCTGTCTGCTACAGAGAGCCTCAGTCTCTGTCTCTCTCTGAATTTGATAATCATGTTCCTCTCTGTGCCTCCACTGAGCCTTGGTCAGTTGCTCTCTGTCGCTGTCTCTGTCTTTATCTCATTTTCTTTCTGAGTCTCTATCCCTCTCTCTTTGCTTCTGCAGTCTGGGTGAAAACCTGCAACTTAACTGCTCTGGACTGATCTCCACCTAAACTGAGATTTTGTCTGTCTGCATGTCTCTCTCTCTCTCTCTGTGTGTGTGTGTGTGTGTGTGTGTGTGTGTGTGTGTGTGTGTGTGTGTGTCTATCTCTCTGTCAGAATAATGAAGAGCATGGTAAAGCACTCTATGAGTGCAAAATTAAGGTGGTTTTTTATTGTGCTAAAGATGTCCTAAGCTTTCCAAATTGTGAATGCTTTCAGGGAATTCACCTCTATCATAAACAGGCTACTAATATGTCTGAAATTTATATTTTTTTGCAAAACCAATGCATTTGTGTGAGTTCCAGGGAGCTGAATCAGACCCATGTAAACAGGTCCAAATATTCACTCTACATGAATACTATTCAGCCTCTCCATGCTCTCAGATTCCCTTCATCCACATCTGGGACTTTTCCCTCGGGAATCACTCACTCATCTGGCCATCCTCCCCTCTCACACCAGGTCTTCAAAAACATTGTTTGTTTTTAACATAACCTCCTCTCCTACACTGCTGAATCTGGCGAGGTCTATGAGGCCCAGAGATCAATACACAGCTTGGACTCTCACAGAGCAACCAGATAAACCAGGATGTGGAATAATCCCAATATAATGGGATCCGCAAAAGTGGTCAACACCCCCTACATCAGCAGGAAGCACTATTGAGAACTTAGCATTCTTATTGCTGAACCTTCCAAGTCTAACATCAGAACTTTTAAAAATCAGGGAAGGTGGGAATGAAAAGTCCTGGCATCAGCCTGGCCTGCCCTGGTCACCTGACAGCATGCACTCAGGTAGTAGTCTGGAGATCCCAGTGTTCCATGGGTACTAATTCTGTAGGCATGTTTAATGGACCCTTTAAAAGACACACACCAATCCACTCATGCTCTCTAATCTTCTATCTATCTATCTATCTATCTATCTATCTATCTATCTATCCATTATCTCTCCCCCTCTCTCTATTACTTTACCCTTTCTCTCTGTTCTCTGCTTTCTGCTCTTCCTCTTACCTTCTTAGTCTCTTCTCCTGTCTCCCCCAGTCTCCTTCTCCAACCCTGTCAGTGTCTATGCAGTTCAAGGACACTCTATGGTTCATGTTCCATTGCTCATCATTCTGTCCCCATAGCAAGGTTTTCACCATCCAAGTAAACAAAAGACCAACCCTGGAATTGTGATAACCAGGGAGTCTCTCTCTATGACCTCTCTAACTGCCAATGATATGAAGAGAAGGAAACCTCAGAGATCTTTTTCTGGGAACAACCAACCTATGAGACACCACTTCAGGTCTGTATGTTTCCCAAGGATGAGGTCCACCACCATATTGCCCAAGTCACCTGTGTGTTTCAGCTTTAAGCCTTAGGTAGTTTCTTCCCACTGCTTTTCAGATCCCTGTTTCCCCTCGACTGTTTGGCCAATTTTGTGATGCCCTTGGCCATGATATCAGGCTGACTCTGAATTCTGAGATAGTGGGTACCTAGCCTCCTTTAGGCTCACACATTGGACATTCTTCTTATGTTTAATGGAACCTTCCAGTTACTCTTACCATGGAAAACTGTTCAAAGACAATTGTGGATGAATGTCATATACACTAACAAGTACAACAATAGACAAAGAAAAGGAAAAGAATCACATTATTCAAAAACTGTGAGTTTTCCCTGCTTAGCTTCTACCAGGAAGGTTTAAATTCCATTTCTTAAACTAGCCTGTGGGATCATTGGACTGTAGCTACTTGGTTGCACAAGATGATGTCATCAGGAGGTCAGAATTCATTAGGCAGAGACAGTGTCCTCCATGAGTATGTTGGGAGCATAAGGAGGTGTACCTGGCCTGCATTGGTTCCAGCCTACACTGAGCATTGTTCTGTCAGTGCATCTGTCTTTTTCTGCCTTTTGTGTCTCTTACTCTATCACTCATTGTCTCTGTCTCTGTTATCTCTATCTCTGTGTCTATGTCTCTTCAGTGTTGTTGGGAGTCTGCAAATCTACCTGCATTGCACTGGGCCTGCATGGTATACTGAACATTTCTCTCTCTCTCTCTCTCTCTCTCTCTCTCTCTCTCTCTCATTGTCAGAGTACTGAACAGCATACTACACCAATCTACAATGGAAAAATTGAGGTGCTTTTTTATTGTCCTAAAGATATCCTTCACTTTCCAAAATGTAAGTGTTTTCAGCCAAGTGTATTGTATCATAAAAAGGCAGCTAATTTGTCTCAAATTTATGTTTTTCACAAACCCAAAGGATTCATGTAAGTTCCATGGAGCTGAATCAGATCCATGCAAACAGGTACTAAGGTTCACTCCAGATAAATAGCTTTCAGTCTCTCCATGGTCCCAGATTCCTTTACTCCTCATCTGGGATCTCTCCCTCTGGATCCCCTCCCTCATCTGATCATCCTCCCCTCTGAAACCAGGACTTCAGATACATTATTTTTCAAAACTTAACTTCATCACCTACACTTCTGACATCTGGCTAGGTGTATGAGGCCCCAGAGAGTGCCACACATTCTGGAATGGGGTGGAATAACCAGATACTCCAGGAAGCCATAGTATCTCAAAATTCTGAGGTTCCTTAAAGATGGTCAACGCCCCTACATCTGCAAGAAGCAGGCTTGAGAACTTGAAATCCTTATTCTCTTACTTGCAAAGTCTAACACCCAAACTTTTATTAACCAATGAAGTTAGGAATGAAAGGTCCTGGCCACAGGCTGGCATGCCTGGTCACCAGGCAGTATGAAGTGACTCAGGCATTTCTCTGTTCAGCTTAGGTTTCCGTGGGGACTAAGTTTGCAGGCATCTTTAATGGACTCCTTTAAAGGTCCATTCCTGACACCCTCATGCTCACTTATTATCTCCCTCTTTCTCTCCTCTCTCTCTCTCTCTCTCTCTCTCTCTTTTCTCTCTATCTCTCACCTTCCCCTTCCTGTCTGCTTTCTGCTCTTCGCTCATCCTCGTACCCTCTTTGCCTCTTCTTTCTCCCCCACTTTCCCTCTCCCAACATGTCAGAAACTCTATGGTTCATGGATTCTCTATGGTTGCTCAGGGTTCTGTGTCCATAGTGAGCTTTCCACTTCCACATAAATAAAAGACCAACATTAGAGTTGTGAATCCCACGGAAGCCCTCTCTGTGACCTTTCTCCCCGCCAATTCTCTTTTGAAAAGGAAACCACAGAGAATTTTTCTAAGACAGAACAAACGGTGAGGCACGCCTTGAGGTTGGAGTGTTTCCCAAGGAAGAGTTCCACCACCACATTCTCTAAATTACCTGTGTATTTTAACTGAAAGCCTTCGGCAGTTTCTTCCCTCTACTTTTCAGACACGTGTTGACTTGACTTTTCAGGCATTTTTAGTTCTTCCCTTGGCCATGAGTTCAGGCTGACTCTGAGTTCTGAGGTTGTGGGTACCGTGGTTCCTTCAACCTCGAACATGGGAACTACTTATTATATTTAAGGGATCCTTATGGTTACTGTTCCTGTGGAAAAAACTGTTTAAAGGGTTGTTTTTACGAATGTCATATTCCCTAAGAAGTACCACAATGAACTAAGAAAATGAAAAGACTCACATTACTCAAAAAAGGTGAGTTTTCCATGGGTAGCTTCCTACAGGAAGGTTTAAATTCCATTTCTTAGATTACATTAGTGGATCATTGGACTGCAGCTCCTTGGTTGCATGAGATGATGTCAGAAGCAGGAAGGAGTTCACTAGGTAGAGACAGCATCCTCCATGTGAATGGTGGGAGCTTGCAGCTGTCCCTAGTCTGCTCTGGTCTCAGCCTACAATGAGCCTTGGTCTGTCTGTGTATCTGTGTGTCTGTCTGATTTTCATTCTTTCTAACACTCACTGTCTCTGTTTCCATGTAGCTGTGTCTCTTATTTTCTCTGTCTTTGTGTCTATATCTCTGCAGCCTTGGTGGGAGTCTGGAACTCTCCCTTCATTGCATTGGCCCTGCCTGCTATACTGAGCCTTAGTGTCTCACTTTCTGTCTCACTCTCCCTGTCTCTTTGTCACTTTCTCCCTCTGTCTTTAACTGACTCTGTCCTCCTGCATGTGATACTCCAGTACTGCTCTGGGCCTCCACTGAACTGTCTCTGTCTCTGTCTGCAACTTATTGTCATTGACTGTCCCTCAGTCTCTCTGGCCATCTGTCTTTGCCTCTGCAAACTGGGTGAAAACCTGCAGCTGTTCTTGCTCTGGACTGGCCGTCACAAAATGTGAACCTTTTCTGTCCATCTGTCTGTCTGTCTGTCTGTCTGTCTGTCTGAATGACTCTCTCTCTCTCTCTCTCTCTCTCTCTCTCTCTCTCTGTGTCTCTCTCCCTTCCTCTGTCTCTAATAATCTCTGTCTCTCTACATGTGATAATCCAGTATTGCTCTGGGGCTCCACTGAGCCTTGGTTTGTCTGTCTCTGTCTGTGTCTGTATCTCATTGTCATTCACTGTTCTCAGTCTCTCTTTCCCTCTGTCTTTGCCTCTGCAATCTGGGTGAAAACCTGTAGCTCTACTTGCCCTGGTCTAGCCTGCATCTAAACTGGCTCTTTTTGTTTCTGTCTGTATGTCTCTCTTTGTGTGTGGCTGTCTCTCAGTCAGCATGATAAACCAAACTATGACAGCAAAATTCAGGTGCTTTTATACTGTCCTAAAGATATCTGTTACTTTTCAAAATGTGATTGCTTTCAGCCGAGCCAATTCTACTATAAGGAGCCTTTGGATTTGCCTCAAATTTATATTTTTTGGAAACCCAAAAGATTAATGTAACCTCCAGGAAGCTGAATCAGAAAAGTACAAACATGTCCAAAGATTCACTGTAGTTAAATATGATTCAGCCTCTCCGTTGGTCCCAGACTCCCTTCCTCCTCTTCTGGGATCTCTTCTTCAGGAACCCCTAACATGTGTGAGCATCCTCCCCTCTGATTCCAGGACTTCAGACACAATTTTTTGTTTTCAATCTTAAAATCATCTCCTGCACTGCTGCCATCTGGGAGTCTAGGAGGACCCATAGAATGCCACACAGCCTGGACTGGAGCCGAGCAACCAGATACTCCAGGATGTGGTAGTACCCCAACATTCTTTGATTCCCCCAATACAGTCAACAACCCCTACATCATCAGGAAATTGTCGAGACAATTCAACATACTTGTTCCCAGACCTGCCAAGTACAAAACCCCACATTTTCATAATCAGTGAATATGGCAATGAAAGTTCCATTCATTAGTCTGACCTTCCCTAATCCCCTGTCAGAATGCTCTCATGCATCAAGGGTTCCTTGGGTACTATGTCTATCAGCAGTTTTAAAGTACCCCTTTAAATGACAGACACTAGCCCACTCATGCCTTGTTATTCTCTCTCTCTCTCTCTCTCTCTCTCTCTCTCTCTCTCTCTCTCTTTCTGTCTCTGTCTCTCTGTGTGTGTGTGTCTCACTCGTTCTTTCACTCTCTTTCTTACACCTTCACCTTCCTTTCTGCTATCTACTGTTCCTCTTACATTCATTTTCTCTTCTTTTATCTCCCCCACACTCCCTGTGCAACCCTGTCAAAAACTATAGTGTTCATGGACTCTGTATGATTCATGTTCCATCTCTCACGGTTCCTTCTCCATAGGTTACTTTCCCATTCCTCATAAACAAAAGGTGGAGGTGGAAAAACAGGGAGGATCTCTCTGTGACTTCTCTACCCAAACCTCCTTGGGTGAGTGGGTAACCAAAGAGATACTTTCCTCAGACTAGCTACATGGTGAGATACCCCTTCAGGTCAGTGTGTACCTAAGAATGAGGTCGACCACTGCATTTGTTAGTCACCAGTGTGTTTCAGTTTTAAACACTCCACAGTTTCTCTCTACCACTTTTCAGACCCCTGTGTTCTTTGGAGTATATGGGCAATTTTGTTCTGCCATTGGCTGCATGTTCAGGCTGACTCCTAGTTCAGAGTTCATCCATAAGGAGAAACCTTCGACCTCCCTCATGGAAAATACATCTTATGTTTACTGGATCCTTCCAGTTACTCTTCCTATGGAAAAATTGTTCAAAGATATTTATGGAATGTCTTCTTCCATAAGAAGGAGAAAAATGTAGTTAGAAAATGAAAAGAGTCACTTTTCCCAACAAAACGTGAGTTTTCCATGGGTAGCTTCCTCCAGCAAGGTTTACATATTATTTCATAGACAAGACTCAGGTATCATTGGACTGCAGCTGCTTGGCTGCATGAGGTGGCCTCATAGTAGGACAGAGTTCATTAGGCAGAGACAGCATCCTCCATGAGTGGGATTGCAGCCTGCAGAACAGAACATGGTCTACACTGGTCTCAGACTACATGGAGACTTGGTCTTTCTGTCTGTGTCTCTGTCTATATCTCAATGTCTCTCACTGTCTTTCAGTCTCTCTGTCTTTGTCTCTACAGGCTATGTAAAAACCTGTAGCTGTACCTGGGCTAGACTGGTCTATGCCTGAAATGATGCTTGGTCAGTTTGTCTGTCTCTGTCTCTGTCTCTTTTTCTCAGGCTTTATCATTCTGTCTCTCACTTTTGCTGTCTCTCTTTCTCTGTAGCTGCATCCTTGTTTGGATCCTTCAGCTGCACCTGGTCTGGTCTTTGTGTCTGTCTGTCTGTCTCAGTCTCTGTTTCTCTCTGACTCTCAAACTCTCAAACTCTGCAGCCTGGGTGACATCCAGCAGCTGTAAATTTTCTGGTATGGAAAGGTCAGTGCCTGAACTGAGGCGTAGTCAGTCTTACTCAATCTGTCTCTGTCTCTCTTCTCAATCTGTACCTACATGTCTTTCACTGTTGCTGTCTATCTCTTTCTCTTTTTCTGCAACCAGGACTTGATCCTGAAACTGTACCCCATCTTGTCTATACAGGTCTCAGCCTGCCTTGTGGGCAGCTGTGTGTGTGAACTGTGTTAGAGTGTGAGTCTACACTTATCATTATCTTCGGTCACCATTTTTACTTCTCTCTCAAAATCTCTGAGGGTATGGACTAGGACAGCAAGAGAGCTAGGCAAGTGTTCACACAATGTTGATCTCAGAAATAGTGATCATAAGGTTGACCTTCCATAGAGGATGAAACATGTCCCAATTACTCTCATTCACAGGATTCTAGTGGTCACAGTCTCCCCATTAGTTGATAAATTTTCTGTTAGTTACATGTCCAATTCTGACAGAGTACCGAAAAACGTGATAACACAATGCACAGCAGCAAAATTAAGGTGCATTCCATTGGCCTGAAGATATCTGCCACTTTCAAAATACATGGATGCTTACAGCGTATTGGCTTCTACCATAATTAGGCTGTTAATGTGTCTAAAGTTTATGTTATTCACACCCAAATGATTGTGGTAAGTTCAAAAAGAGTCTAATAAGAGCCATTCAAAGAGTTCCCAAGATTAACTACAGATAAAAAGGATTCAACTATTGCATTGTGCCAGTCCCCTATTCTCATCCTCATGGCAAGAACACTCTGGAACAACCCAACTCTGCTTAACCATCCTTCTCTCCAATTCCAGGAAGGAAGAAACATGGGTTTCTAAACTTAACCTATTCATTCTACACTGCTGACTATTGTCCAGTGCTAAGGAGATACAGAGAGTGTCACAAAAACTGGAATGTTCCAGACCCAGCAAATACTGCAGAATATGGAAGCACTAAACATAGATTACACGCAAAGATGTAAAACCCCAAAGATGTTCAAGGCCCACACACCTCAGCAGGAAGCAGGGTCAAGAATTTGAGGTACTTATTCCCTAACCTGCCATGTCTAACACCACACCATTTAATAATCAGAGAAGTTGGAATCAGGCTGGTCTTCCCTTGGTCACATGGCATGATACATTTCAGGCGCTACTCTGGTCACTCCAGGCATGGTCCCATGGGTCGTAAGTCTGCAGGCAGTTGCAAAGACAGACCCTGGCCAATCATCCAATCATGCTCTCTAACTCCATGCTCTCTAACTCTCTCTCTCTCTCTCTCTCTCTCTCTCTCTCTCTCTCTCTCTCTCTCTCTCTCTCTCTTTCTGTGTGTGTGTGTGTGTCTGTGTCTGTGTCTGTGTGAGTGTGAATGTGTGTGAGTGTGAATGTGTGTGTGTGTGTATGTGTCACTCACCTTCCTTTTTCTGTCTGCTCTCTGCTTAGGCTATTACATTCTTTGCTCTCCTCCTTTCTCTCCCACTCTTCCTCTTGCCATGTCTGAAACTCTATGGATAATGGACTTTCTATGGTTCCAAAAGTCATGGTTCCATCTCCTTAGCGAGTTTACCCTTCCATGTAAACAAAAGACCAACATTAGACCTGTGAAAACCATGGAGGCTCTCTCTGTGAGCTCTCTTACCACCCATGCTGTGGTGAGTGGGAGACCCTGGATATCTTATTCTCAGACATACCAAAAAGTGAGACACCACTTCAACTATGGATGTTTCACAAGGATGATATACAACACCGCATCAGCTGACTCTCTAGTGTGTTTCTGTTTTAAGAATTGAGCAGTTTCTTCCCACTCTTTCTTGGGACCTTGTGTCACCTGGACTGTTTGGGCATTTTTATTTCTGTCCTTGGACCCCAATTCAGGCTGGTTCTCAGTACTGAGTTGTTCCTTACCGAGGCACCTTTGGCCTTGTCCATGGGAAATACATCTTATGTTTACGGGTTCCTTTTGTTTACTTTTTCTGTGGAAAAACTGTTCAATATAGGATTCATCTATTTCATGGTCCAGTCTTCCTATTTGGGTCCTCATGGGATGAACACTCTGGAACAACTTACCTCTACTTACCATTTTCCCCTCCAATTCCAGGACCGAAGAAATATTGGTTTCTAAACTTAACCTATTCATTCTAAACTGCTGACTACTTGCCAGTTCTATGAAGATCCAGATAGTGTCACACGGCCCACATTGTGACAGTCAGCAAATACTGCATTATATTGCAGCAATAAACATGGTTTACACAAAAAGATGTTCAACCCCAAAGATGGTAAAACACTCCCCCCCACACATCAGCAAGAAGAAGATTCTAGGATTTGAGGCACTCTGGTCACTCCAGGCTCGGACCCTTGGGTCATAAGTCTGCAGGCAGTTGTAAAGAGAGACCCTGGCCAATCATATGCTCTCTCTCTCTCTCTCTCTCTCTCTCTCTCTCTCTCTCTCTCTCTCTCTCCCTCTGTGTGTCTCTCACTCACATTCTGTTTGCTCTCTGCTCTCTGCTCAGGCTCTTACATTTTTTGTCACTTCTCCTTTCTCTACTACTGTTCCTCTCGCCATGTCTGAAACTCTAGAGTTAATAGACTGTCTATTTATCATGTTCAATTGGTGAGGGTTACATTTCAATATCAAGTATTCCCGCTCCATGTAAACAAAATATCAACATTGGAGCTGTGAAAACCACCGAGGCTCTCTCTGTCATCTCTCTTCCCACCCATGCTGGGCTGCGTGGGAGACCCAGGATATCTTTTTCTCAGATATACCAACCGAAGAGATCCTACTTCACCTATGAAAGGTTCACAAGGTTGAGATCCACCACAGCATAAGCTGAGTCACTAGTATATTTCCATTTTAAACATTGAGCAGGTTCTTCCCACTGTATCTGTGGACAACTTGTCACCTGGGCTTTTTGGGCATATTTAGTTTTGTCCTTGGCCCCATATTCAGGCTGGTTATAAGTGCTGGGTTCTTCCTTATCGAGGCACCATCGGCCTTGTACATGGGAAATATGTCTTATGTTTAGAGGATCCTTCTGCTTAATTTTTGTGTGGAAAAACTGTTCAAAGATATTTAGTGGAAGAATGTAATCATTCCTAAGAAGGAAAACAATGGAATTATAACATGAAAAGACTCACAACCAACTAAAGTTGAGTTTTCCATGGTTAACGTCCTCAAGGGGGGTTTACATTCCTCATATTTGTCTAGACTCTAGATCTTTGGAATTCAGCTACTTGGTTTCATGAGATGATATCAGCAGAAGGACAGAGTTCCTTAGGCAGAGATGGCATCCTTCATGAGTGGATTGTGTGCCTGAAGAGCTGTACATGGTCTGCACTGATATCAGCATACAACAAGACTTGTTCTGACTGAGTCTGTCTCTGTCTCTGTGTTGGGAGCTGCAAAATACCGTGCCCAAAAGATGGCACCGGTTTCTGCCTTCCGCCAGCCCAACAGCGAGTGCTCTCTGTGGTAAACAACTCCTAATTTGGTAAAGGTCATGTATCCTCTTAATTCTGCTTGGAGACAACCTATACTGGCGCACCACGTAGGGTTAGGTGATTGGTAGATGTAGACTATATCAGGCCCCATCTTCTACCCGGGGCCTCCATTTCACTGTAAAGCTAAGAGGTTCACAATTAAACTGTGTTGAAGAAGATTCCTCGGTGTTGCATCCTTCTTGCTGGTCAAGGGTGGACGCCGCAAGTGTTGACCTGTACGGGGAATCAGAACTTCTCACAGTCGGGGCAGCACCGGTAAGTTACAAAGGTAAGTGGAACCATAAAGTCCTCAGTGAATGCGGAGATAGGTCTCCGGTAAAGGAGCACCAAGCCCCTCGGGAAAGAGGCAGTAAAGTCTCCGGAAGTGAGCAACACTTTGCGACAAAAGCGAACCGAAAGTAAAACACCTCACTTCTGCTTTAACTTGCAGAGTGAGAGTAAGTGAATGGACCCTGCGATTATAGTGGTGATTTGGCTGCTTTTTAACATTGCTGTGTGGGCTTTTATTTTCTGGTGATGTTATCCGACTTGCACAACTTCGGAGCGCACAAACTAAGACAAAAGCACAATGGGATCGTCACAATCACATCCAATTTTCTGGCTCTTCAAGAGCTGCTTCATTATAAAAATTTAAGGTTAACTAAAGCCACATTGCAGAGGTTCCTGAATGAATGCGACACCATAGCACCCTGGTTCGCTGCCTCGGGCAATCTCACCGTGGCTAGTTGGGATAAGTTAGGGAAAGTCTTGGATTTTGCCTGGGAACAAGGAACTTTGAAGCTGAGTGTTCGCCCGGTTTGGCGTCTGGTGCTCAGCTGTCTAGAGGACAAAGAGGGAAACAAGAAAGCTTTAGCAAATGGAAGGCTGCCCTTGAAATGCTCCAAGAAGAGAGATCAGAACAGTCAGAAAGTGAGAGAGAAAAGGAAAAACAGAAAGAGGATAAGAAGCGAGTCTATCCTTCTCTAGGAAAGTTGAGGAAGGAGTTAATAGAACCAGGAGAGGATTCAGGATCAGAACAGGATATATGTGAGGATGAGGACCTCACGGAGGAAGAGGAGGGAGAGATTATTGAGCTCATGGAAAAACATTCCTTAAAAGTATCAGAAAATCAGCGCCCTAAAATGGCGACTGTGAAGCAAGGGCACTGCCCTATTGCTCCTCCCCCCTAATGCTCGAAGGAGGAAGTAGGAGGTCCTGGTTGCTCCACCTTCTCTCCGGAAGTGTGGCGTACTGTTCCCACTGAGTTTCGGGTTACTCAACCACTGGCTTATCCAGTTTTTACAGATGGTAATCAACAGAGATATCATGAACATATTGACTTTAAAATAATCAAAGCTCTGGCAGAGTCGGTATGCACCTATGGGGTAACGGCAGCTTTTACAATTGCCTAGGTAGAAGCACTCAATCGCTTCTGTATGACACCTAGTGATTGGACGAATTTGGTAAGAGCTTGTTTATCACCAGGGCAATATTTGGATTGGAGAGCTTTCCAAATTGAGTTTGTCAATGATCAAGTTGCGATTAATCGTGTGACTGGTAATCAATACTGGGATGTGGATATGCTTCTTGGTCAAGGACTTTTTGCACAGCAACATAAAGGATATCCTCCTCAAGTGCATGATCAGATTAATCAAATAGCCATTAGGGCTTGGAGGTCTCTGCCTAACAAAGGTGAGGTCAGTGGAAATCTTACAAAGATATTACAAGGTCCTATGGATACCTTTTCAGACTCTGTGGCAAAAATGGTAGAATCTGCAGGACGAGTGTTTGGGGATCCAAATGCTGCTATGCCTTTGATCAAACAGCTGATTCATGAACAATGTACAAAGGAATGTAGGGATGTAATAACTCCATATAAGGGTAAAGACCTTGAAGTCTGGATGAAAGTCTGTAGGGAGTTAGGGGGTCTGCTGACTAATGCTGGCCTCACAGCTGCTGTGATGCAATTAACTAAGAAAGGCAGATGTTCAGGAGCTTGCTTTAAATGTGGCAAGCAAGGGCATTTGAGAAAGCAATGTCCCGAGGGAGGAAACACTAAAGTCAATAACTCTGCCCTGTGCGCTAAGCAACCTGCCTTATGTCATAGATGTAGAAAAGGAAATCATTGGACTAAGGATTGTAGATCAGTAAAAGACATCAGTGGACAGCCTCTTGTTCAGGGGTATGGAGGAGCCCGTCCAAAAAATGGACATTGGGGCCCACGACCCCAGGGCCCACAAATATATGGGGCCATGGAGGATCAGAACCAGGAGCAGAGTCCCGAAATTTGGCCTTCTCTTCATCATACGAGGGACCGAGGAGAGCCACTACAGGCTCCTCAGGGCTGGACATAAGCTCCACCACCAGACTCGTTTTAAATCCCAGAATGGAGGTCCAGTTCTTTGACAGTGATTTTAAGGGAACCCTTGAGCCTGGCACAGTAGGCTTGCTTATAGGAAGATCATCTGCAGCATTGAAAGTTTTACGAGTACATCCTGGAGTTATAGAACCTGATTACATGGGTGTAGTAAAGACCATGGTAGAATCTCCTAGAGGGATTACTGCCAATTCTCCTGAAGACAGGATAACACTGCTACTGCTTTTGCCAAGTTTGCATGAAAAGTTTCCAGCACAAGCCAGAGAGAGAGGAGAGGGAAGCTTTGGTTCCACTGAACCAAACTTAACTTTCCTAGCTTTAGATCTTGATCAACGTCTGACTTTTGAGTTAATTGTGAATGGTAAGAAAATCCTAGGCTACTAGATTCTGAAGCTGATAAGAGCATCATAGCCACTAAAGATTGGCCCTCTGGCTGGCCTATACAGGTCTCTTCTCAAACTTTACAAGGTTTAGGCTATGCTAAGGCTCCTGATATGAATGCTAGACAATTGCTTGGAAAGTTCAGAAAGGGCATTCAGGGACCATACAGCCTTATGTGTTAGACTTAGCAATTTCACTATGGGGAAGAGATTTGTTAAAGGATATGGGTTTTAAACTCACAAATGAATACTCAGAAACATCTCAAGATATCATGAAACGAATGGGATATGTCCCAGGTCGAGGCCTCGGGAAACATCTGCAGGGTCGTACCAGTCCTATTATTCCACAACCGAGACCTAAGAATCTAGGTCTGTGTTTTTCCTAGGGGCCACTGAGGGAGGTAATCCTATTACCTGGAAAACAGAGGAGCCGGTATGGGTTCCTCAGTGGCCACTTTCCTCTAAAAAACTGGAGGCTGCTAGGTCTCTAGTACAGGAACAGCTATATCTGGGGCATATAAAATCCTCTGTGTCTCCATGCAATACTCCTATTTTTGTCCTTAAGAAAAAATCTTGTAAATGGAGACTGCTTCACCATCTTAGAGATATTAATCAGCAGATGACAATTATGGGCTCTGTGCAACGTGGTCTTCCACTTTTAACTTCTTTACCTGCATCATGGCCTATCATCTCTGTAGATATTAAAGATTGTTTGTTTTCCATACCTTTGTGTGCCAAGGATTCAGGGCGTTTTGCATTTACACTGCCCTCTTGTAATCATGAACAAGCTGATCTAAGATATGACTGGATAGTGTTGTCACAGGGGATGGCCAATATTCCTACTATGTGTCAGTTGTTTGTGGCAGAAGCAATTTCTCCTTTGAGAGTGGTCTTTCCAAAGATTAGATGTGTTCATTAAATGGATGATGTTTTATTGGCTGCTAAAGATAATAAAATTCTCAATAAGGCATATACAAAATTGGTAAAATTGCTTGAGACGCATAATTTAGTCATAGCCTCAGAAAAGGTACAAAAGGAAACTTATTAACTATCTAGGGCCTAAAATTCTCCCTCATACAATCATTCCACAAAAGATAGAGATTAGAAAAGATAATTTAAAAACCCTTAATGATTTTCAGAAGTTGTTGGGAGATATAAATTGGATAAGGTGTTATTTAAAATTACCTAATTATGAGTTGAAACCATTGTATAATATTCTCAATGGTGATTCAGCTTTAGATTCACCTAGGCAGTTAACCACTGAAGCCACAGAAGCTTTAAAGAAAGTGGAGATGGAACTACAAAATGCCAGCCTTAAACGGCTAATAGAAAATATGGATAATCTTTTGTGTGTGCTTCAAACATTCTCCCAGCCTACAGCTTTGTTGTGGCAAGATGATCCGTTACTATGGATTTATTCTAAATCCTCCCAAGGAAAAACTATTGAATACTATCCTCCAGCGGTTGCTGACTTGGCTCAAAATGGGATACAGCAATGCATTCAATATTTTGGGAGACTACCAAATAACATCATAATCCCATATACTGCTCAATAAGTTAAGATACTTTGTGGAACTGTGGATGATTGGGCCATTCAGCGATGTGGATTTTCAGGAGAAATAGATAATCATTATCCAAAACACCCTCTAATGTCAGTTTTTAAAGTACATCCAGTCATTTTTCCTAAAATGACTGCAGCAGCTCCTATTGCTGGAGCCAGAAATATTTTCACTGATGGATCCAAGACGGGCTGTGGAGCCTATATGATAGATCATCAGGATCTAGTGCAATTTCAATATCAGCCTGGATCCCCCCAGATTATTGAATGTAAAATTGTTATTGTAGTGTTTAGAAATTGCCCGTTCTTCTTTAATCTGATTTCTGATTTGGCATATGTTGTGAATGCTGTTAAGGTCCTAGAGGTTGCAGGACCTATCAAACTCTTACATGAGTTGCAAAAGTTGATCTGGCATCGCGATCAGAAATTTTTTATACAACATATTAGAGCAATGAGATCGTAGATCACTGTACTAGAGGGGAATATGTATTTTTTGCTTCCCCTATGGAGCGAGCACAGCAATTTCACAAACAAATCCATGTATCTGCAAAAACATTGCAGCAAAGTTTTCAGCTATCTGGAGCAGAGGCTAGACAGATAGTATTGAATTGTCAACAGTGTATAAACTTTTTGCACCCCCCTAGCCTGGTGGTCCATCCCAGAGGGTTATTGCCCTTGAAGATCTGGCAAATAGACATAACTCATTTTTCAGGATTTGGAACTCTTAAATATATCCATGTGTCTGTGGATACCTGTTCAGGCATCATCCATGGGGAAAAGGCTCGCAATGTCATTGAACATTGCCTTGAGGCATGGGCTGCCTGGGGAAAACCTCAGCAATTAAAGACTGACAATGGTCCTGCTTATACAGCTCAATTGTTTACCTCCTTCTGTAAACAGATGGAAGTCTAATTAAACCATGGCCTGCCTTATAATCCCCAAGGACAAGGAATAGTTGAAAGAGATCATTGCACATTGAAAGAATGTTTATTAAAACAAAAAAGGGGGAATAGGTCATGGTAGAACACCAATGGAACAACTATCCTTGGCTCTCTTTACTCTGAATTTTTAAAATTTGGATTCTCAAGGCCTTTCTGCTGCAAATAGGCACCAGACTCAGGCACCTGCTCAGAAGGGCTACTAAAGAGGGAAAGATACCCTTATGGGTCTATGGCATGGACCAGACCCGGTGTTAGCAGGTTCTCTTTGTGTTTTCCCTCAGGATCAGCAAGACCAAGTGTGGATTCAGAGAGACTAATGAGAAGGTGCAACAGACAAGATGAAGCCTCCGATATTGATCCTGCTGCTGACCTTGACAACACCGTGGCTGATCCAGGCCAGAGAACAAATCCTATGTGCCATAGCAAAAGCGTGGCCAATTCCCTTGCCTGTTCATAGCACATCTAAAGTTTTGGCTGTTTTCTTTTCTACTAGTTGTGAATTGGGCTTATCTTGTGTCAATTAAGACCCTGATACTGCCCAGTCTTCAGCCACTAATATTTCTCTCCATGGAGCATTATGCTTCACCCTTTTTGAGAATTCCAACCCATGCATTTGGTTGAAGAATGGTTCTGTTGGCAATTGGCTTGATCCCTTTACTCATAACCAGATCTTGAGTGCTATGCTCACTGAAGCCCTGACTCAGTTTAGTACAGGCACAAGTTCTGGCTCCGGACTGGTACAAATGGGACCAAAGATAGAAATATCACTACAATTTTTATGCTGATGGAGGGGCTCCGACCCTCAAATTCATGCTTTAATCAAGAGAACTCCACTGCTCGACAGGTCTTGCCTTATTGTGCAGCCAATCGAGGCTATCCTCCTCATTGGACACCCTGTCAGAGTCAGGACGACAAACTTAAACAGATAGCTCTAGGCTTTGAATTTACTCCCCCTCTTGGCAAGTACCAGTACAAGCTAACTCAAGGAGGTTCCCAAATAACAGGCAGTAAAAATACCTGGCCATGGTTTCAATGGGTACTCTCCAACAAGCGTGGAGCATTTACTTCTCTTGAAACTTTTGTGGTTCTCCAGAATCTCTGTATAAGACTTCTTAATGTTTCTGGTACTAGGGATGAGAAGGGACCTTCTCTTAAGAATCTATCAATACACAAAACTTTGAATAATCTCACTGTTCCAGCTAGCCAGTATGTTTAAAAGCTCCTTTTTTCTTTCTGCTCTCTAATGCTACTAATGCTACCAAAGAAGTGATCTCCTGCAATTTGACTGACGTCTCCTGCATTGCTAGTCAATGTTGGAATGGTTCTGCTAAAACAGCAGTAGTGATCAGGATTCCTATGTATGTTCCTATTCCAGTTAAAGTGGATGCAGGAACGTTTCCCATTACGGAAATCATCAGAACCAAACGGGCTTTTGGTATAACTGCAGCATTGGTTACTGCCATAAACCCTTTCTGCAGCAGCGGCTACGACTGCTGCAGTTGCCATGACTGCTCAGGTCCAATCAGCTGAGACAGTCAATGACATTGTGGAAAAAGCAGCCACAACATTAACTACCTTGAGATCTATTCATGGCCACTTAATAGCTGGCATTCTAACTGTGAACCAAAGAGTGGACCTGTTGCAGGAACAGGTGGATGATTTAGTAACCATAACTTCCATATGATGCATTCATTCCTTTCTTCTTTATGTATCACTTCCAGGATAGCCACCAATTTCACGGAGAACAGCCACCTGAGTTGACAGCTGAGTGCCTACCTTCAGGGAAATTAGAGTCAACAGATCGAGAACCTGACAGACACCTTAACACAACAGATCGTTGCCATGAATGCTACATGTCTAAGCCTGCCCACTGTTAATACCCTCTTAACCACCCTTAAGCAAGCCTTTAGTTTAGTTAAGGAATGGGCTGTAGTAGGGGTTATGTTTTCCATGATGCTGTTAGCCATTTGTGTTTGCCTGTGGTGCCTATGCAGGATCAGGAAGTCGCAAAAATCCCAAGCTGCCATGTTGGTACAGGCCTTTGCTGCTGTGGAAGCAGGACAATCACCTCAAGCGTTGTTATCCATGCTGACAGACAAATAGATGTCTGTCTCACTCTTGCTGAGTGAGTGATGCGTATCTGAATCAGTCATACTCAATGACAGGCACCTACCCTCTTGCTAAGAGAATAAGCATACATGTGTTCCCTTCAACCTAAGACATGAGTCTGTGAGGGTGATACAGTGACTCTTTGATGGGTAAGATAGGGACACTGGGGTTGAACCTAAGACAGAGATGACTGAAATCTGACAACAGATAGATACTGCTACTCCTATAATATTAAAACAAAAAGGGGGAACTGTTGGGAGCTGCAAAATACCGCGCCCAAAAGATGGCACCGGTTTTTTGCCCTCTGCCAGCATGACAGAGAGTGCTCTCTGTGGTAAACAACTCCTAATTTGGTAAAGGTCATGTATCCTCTTAATTCTGCTTGGAGACAACTTATGCTGGCGTGCCCTGTAGGGTTAGGTGATTGGTAGATGTAGACTATATCAGGCCCCGTCTTCTACCTGGGGCCCCCATTTCACTGTAAAGCAAAGAGGTTCCCGATTAAACTGTGTTGAAGAAGATTCCTCAGTGTTGTGTTGTTCTTGCTTGTCAAGGGTGGACGCCGCATCTCTGTGTCTGTTTCTCTGTCTATATTTCAATGTTTCTCCATGTATGTCAGTCTACCTGTTTTTGATGTCCATCCTAGGTTAAAATTTGCACCTGTATCCGGTCTGGACAGGTCTACACCTGAACTGATTCTTGCTCAGTCTGACTAACTCTGTCTCTGTCTCTCTTCTCAAATTGTACCTCCCTGTATTTCCCTGTTGCTAACTTTAGGGCTCTGTCTCTGACTCCTTGTCTGTCTCTGTCTCTGAAAATAGGAATGGATCCGGAAGCTGTGCCAGGTCTCAACCTGACAGTTCTCAGCCTGCCTTGTGGGCAGCTGTTCATGTGAACTGTGTTTATCGAGTCTCTCTCCTCTTCTCATCATTGACTTGAGTCACCATTTTTCCTTTCCTCTCATAATTTGTGATGCTATAGATGAGGACAGCAAGGGAGCTATGTTAGTGGTCACAAGGAGCTGATTTCAGAAATGGGGATAGTAAGGTTGGCCTTCCATAGAGAATGAAACATGTCGCTGATTTTGCTTTGTCCTCCTGCTAGTGGTCACAGTCTCCCCTTGAGTCGATAAATTAGCTGGAAGTTAGAAGTGCGATTCCAAATGTGTACCGAACAACATGCTATCCCATTACATAGTGACAAATTTGAGGTGCATTCTATTGGCGTGAAGATATCTGCCACTCTCAAAATACATGGATGCTCAGAGACAAGTGGCTGCTACCACAAATAGGCAGCTCATGTGTCTAAATTTTATGTTTTTCACAAACATAAAGGATTCAAAAAGTTCACAATTTTCAATAGAGATAAATAGGATTCATCTATTGCATGGTCCAGTCTCGCTATCTGGGTCCTCTTGCTATGAACACTCTGGAAAAACCCACCTCCATGTACCTTCCTCCCACATTTTTGTTCTATAGGTTAGTTTAAACTAACCTAATAACTAACCTATAGAACAAAATTGTGGGTTCTCACTATTTTGCTTATTTACTACTGGATCCAATATGAGTACTTGGGTCTTTCAAATGTCACATCAGTATAAGCAAGCATTTCAGTCATTAATAACTGTGTCTTCCAACACACATTAGTAGAGAGAGTGGAGATTTCAGGCTGTGTAGTGAGATGTTATGCATGGAGATTAACCATGTATATATAATATCAGATGGTAAGGTAAAGCAAAGTAATATTAGGCAGAGAAGCATGTTTAATATCATCTTTTGGCATTAAGAAAGATTCTGAGGTGCAGATGGGCAAATATACTAATTTGATTTTAATTTCTAATGGAAGATTGTAATGCAAGAAAAGGACTGAAATTCTCACATAAACACAAATGGTTGCTTATTTCAAAGAGGAATATATAGTGACATTTTGTTGAGTGTGTTCTGTATCTCCTTTGGTAGAGTGGAAACTTCTGAAACTAGCATGGGTAAGGGAATATTTCTGAATCTCCTTATTAAGTGGAGGAAAAACTATATATATATATATATATATATATATATATATATATATAATTTCAGTATGTATAAATTCAATTCACACTTGATAGTGGTGAAAATCCTAGGTTAACTTCGTTACCGGGAGAATATGTGGGCCCTGCCTTATTAGCTTCTCATTATGCCCCCCCTGCTACAGATATGCATACAATTAGTCAAAATTTTGTGAGTCCAGAAAGAATTCAGTATATTATCCTGAAGTACAGTTGGTATTCTGAATAGTGATGCTTCCACAAAAATTTCTTTTACTCTACAAGTGATACCAAATTTTCAAGTATATTTAGTGGATACTAGACTGATGAATCCATGTCTATATTTTATTCCTTGCTGTATGTTCATGCATGTAGAGTGATCCCATCTGTTTCAAGTGTTGAAGTTTCTCATTTTCTCAGATAGGGAGACTCTTGTGTGCAACAAGTGACCATATTCAGAATGGTCCACTAGAGATCAGAGGGGTAACTCTGAAGTGTCCTTGAAAACATGATTGCTTGAGATGCTCACTTGCCAATAGAAAACTTTTGGAGTTTTCAATTACCAGATACTTTTGTCCAAAACCACCTTAAACAATATAGAATACCTGGAGCACACTGATTTGCAAGAGATGCATTATAAACATTCTAATCTATCCTGTTGTCTCGAAGTACCCAATTTTTTTTTGACAGAGGAAGACTCATAGGGATCCCTTCACTTTACTCCCTGTTACTGAGTAGTAAAATAATGTATACCCAATTATACAAATGGACAAGTTTGAGTGCCATGGAAGACAAAAATAAAAGTTAAATCCCATTGGTATAAAGGACACAAGTCAAAAGCAGGCTTTTGTCTAAGAACTATGTATTAAGTCTTATCAAAAATGAAAAGGTATGGAGTAATAATAGAAGAATGGGAGTACTTGACACCTTCTATGAGAGAAAAACTCTGAGACCCTCTTAAACAAAAGTGAATGTCAGAATCCCCTTGATTAGAGGGGGTAGAATCATACTTCTCTGACTTAAAAGGGATTAGAAGTAGAGGAATAGCACAACATTTATCACCCATTTTGAAACACTATTTCAGATGTTAGTAATTCCACACGTTGTCTTCAATATTGGGAAAACCAACTAGCATTCAAATGTTGTTTGTAACAGCATGAATGTAGCATGCTGAGAAGTTTGCTTCCTCAATTTTAGCCATTTAGATCTAGGTATTTGGCAGAATTCTCAATTTCTGATGACTGGCTAAAGGTAGATGACATGAATACTCAACTCAGTTTGCAAATACTAGGTTCTGGCACATCTAGGTTAGACATTATTCAGAGAGGTATTCTTTCATATATAAACATCTCTAAGTTAAAGACCAGACTACTTGAGTCATAAAAACAAAGACCCAATGCACCATTTCTTTGTTAGAGAACATGTTGTACCTAGTACATAAGACAAGGGATACCCCATAATTGCTCAGAAAATAATTGTTTCAATGTGTATTATTCATTCTAGGCTGGAATTAAATGACAGATTCAAAAATTCATTTATATTGGAACAGCAGTTCTCAAAATGTGAGCCAAAATTATTAGTTGGATCACTTATCAGATTTCCTTAATGACAGCTGCTTATATTCTAGCTTAATAAAGCTGAAATTCTGATTTTTTTTGAGACAGGGTTTCTCTGTGGCCTTGGAGAGTGTCCTGAAACTAGCTCTTGTAGACAAGCCTGTTCTCAAACTCATAGATATTCACCTGCCTCTGCCTCCCAAATGCTGGGATTAAAGTCATGTGCTAACACTACCCGGCCTAGAGCTGAAATTCTATAGTAATGTAATAGCCAAGAATGACTTTTATAGCTAGGGGTCTGGACTTTCTTTGACCATGGAAGAAATATTTGATGCTCCCTTTGTTATAGGTGGAAAAATTAAGTATATAGGTACATAGGATTTCTGAGAAGGAGTTGACTCATCTATGTAAGACACACACTATCAAAAAAGTGGAATTTATAGTCTCATTGCTACATAAGGAAAATCTGACACATTTTCAGTAGACATTTGCATACCTTGTAAAATTCAGTCCATTATAATCCTAGAACATTCTCCTTAGTTTCACTGTCTTCACTGTAATTTTTTATATTCATATCTAGAGAGGGATCTGCAAGATATATGTCACCATTCTAAAGATCTTGAAAACTTTGTCTGTCTTTTTCCAGATAAATCTCATAGTTACATTGGTGTTCACCCAACTTAAAAAATATGGGCTGCAATGGTAAGAACACAGTTTCTGTTGACTTTATTGAAGGAAGTAGATAGATTCCAGGCTCTGCTTGCTCTCTTGATTCTCTATGATCTGCCACTTTTCTGAACAAAGTTTCTCAGTAAGCAGGCCATGCTCAGAAAAGTGAAATATGACAGCTCACTGACACAAATGGAGGAGTTCTAACTCCTGTCTTTCATAGGGTGAAAAAAAGTCAGACAAAATTAGGGAGGGCTGAGTATCTCCAATGGTGTTTTTATGAGTGTGAATGCCATAATTTACATTTTAAGGAAGAGAATGATACCTGATAATTCTTGTCATATTTGAATTCTTCTTTAAAGTATAGAGAACGTCTTTCTCTGGCAACTCCACTTAAGGCAAGAGTGAAATCTTTACATTCTTCTCAGTGTTTACCTGTAAATTCTTGGGACTAGTCTCTCAAATTTGTAAATAACATGAAAGGTGTTATGAAAAAGAACAGGAAATTCGCAATTTTGGTAAAAACTTATCAGTAAATGGTCTGGATTTCAAGCTAGATTTTCTAAATTTTGTGATGGGTTTTCAAATTAGTGTTCCCCAAATTTCCCTTTGACAAGGGTATATGTAAGGTCTACCAAGCACAGAAGGAAAAGGCCTCAATCACTGTTAGTTTTCCTTGAAAACACTGTAGAACTAGGGCTAGCATGAATGCAAAGAATATATATCATTTAGTAGTGATAGGGTTTACATTTCATCGCCATTTAGCATTGTAGAAACACTTTAGTATACACATGGCATGCTCTGGAGCTTACATCTTCATAGGATATTGTCTCTCACAGTATAATAGGGATAATTAGTGTCTTAATTCTCCCCATTGAATATGGAGTACTGCATGCCAATCTTATTCCACTCCTGAAAATCTGATTCTATGCTCAAGTGGTTAGCAGAAATAAGTAAATTGCTACATATGAAAAATTTCCAAGTATCCCTTGTTCAGTAGGTTAGTTTTGATAACTTTATGTCTAGTTCTTACCTTTGTCCCTCCTTTCATGGAAAGAAAAAGATTCAGAACCTTGGGAAAGTATTTCATTTCTCCTTGTTCCAAAGATTGAGTAGCCATGAATTTATGGTCATATACTCAGGTATATCTCTAATGTCTTCTGATTACAGCAGGAATTTCTTAGTACCCATTGAGAATAAATATATATATTCTAGTATTACGTGTTTGGAGGGGAATATACAAACCTTTCATCTACTGAATATGAAGATATGAGGCTTCTGACATGAAAGTTAAATGTCTCACCTCACTTCTCCTTGACTGGATAGACCTCAGATTTCCTTGATTAAAGTTTAGGAATCTTTTGCCTACTTTGAAAATGCAAATGTTAAAATGAAAACATTATTTTGTCTGAAATCAATCTTGGTCACCAAGGAATGTCCAAGATCAAATGAATAAAGATATGTGTGTCACATTGCATGTTGTTCTACTAAGGAAAGTCCAAAGAACTTGTTTCTCAGTATGCATATATCAGTAACTGCTGAGGTAAACAGAAGTTAAGATTGTGTCCTGGTACTGGCTTAGGTTTATTTATGAGAATATTTGCAATGATTAAAGACATGAGATATCTGCTTATGAGGGATTTTAAATATATAAATATAAAGGGAAATATTTTTCTGCGGACTTCTTAGGCCATTACTTCTAAACATATATATCTCTTAGCTTATTGAGGCAAGAGCATGTTGTTTGACTATCTGCTTGGAAAGAGGCATATATGGCCCATTTGGGGCATTGCGAATGGGTCTGAAGCATTCTAGTTCCTTGAGGTGTTATTGACGTCATCTTGTTCTACATGAAAATTTGTGAAACAACCTTGCTGAGGGTCTAAGTGTTTGCATCCCTTCTCCTTAGTTTGTAATGTATTGTCCCCAGAGTCCTAGAAGTAGACGGGAAAGCGACATCTTCCTAGGAAGGGGGAGTTTGAAATGTACATTATGCCAGCATGAATAGTTTTAAAGGCCGCTGGGTGAACTTTAAAGGCCGAAAAGAATCAGAGACAGGAAAAGTGGTCCACAATCCAACATGTAGTTGTGGGACAACCTATAAATCATGTATCACAAGTAGAAGTTGGCACAGATATACATCTTACCTACTTAGTATAGACGAATATTACCTGTGTTTGATGTGATGACAATGGAAAGTCTAGAGACCCACATATAAGTTAGAATAAATGTTAACCCCTTTCAAATAGTTTGTTGGTTGTGATGACTTCATCAGTATTAGGACTGAGATGGGAATTAGTTCTTACCATAGGTTTTCTAGCCTACACCATTTTAATCAGTATGTGATCTACTGAGGCTACTTTTGCTGTGGTTTTCTGTTTCCATCTGCTTCTCCTAAGAGAGGAACACATGGGATAAACATTGTAAGAAGGAGAATGAGTCAGCTATTGTCCCTGAGATAAGACATTTATGAAATTCTTGTCTGCAGTTATGGACAACAACCCAGAACTTTGAGTGAACTACAAATGCCAAAAGGAATCCTGGCAGAGCAAAAGGTTTTCACATAACCCTCCATGGAGAGGCAGCATCACAAATGCCTCCCTCACTTGTGGTAATTGCTAGGATTTTTCCAACATTGTTGGAGTTAACCTGTGTCTATAATGAAGATGAAGGAAAGACCCCAGAAAAGGAAGACCCACAAGAAATGACAAAGGACCATCCATCAGATGTGTTAAATGTTATTTTTTCCTCATCTTTAAAGGAAGTGGAAGGAATTTGTGGGTCAATGAATTTCTGGTATAGGCCATGGTAAACTGGTGATGATCCATTGAGTCTTACTTAAGCTGGTAGTTCCTAATTTATGTCTGCTTCTCTATGAGGATGAAAACATTGGGGCACGGTTGTAAGAGGGCAAATGTGTCACCTATTCTACGTGTGAGGGTATATGTACGAACATAAACTCTACAGGAATGGACAGTGTTATAGTCCCTTGAATGAAGTGCAAAGTCTGAGAAGAATTAGGGACAGAGCAAAATTGGTTCACTGAGGCCTCTGCAGGGGAGCCATAAGCAAGTCACTCTAGGATGATGTTATAGCCTGTCAGATACACTAAAACCTAATGTGGGCCTCTACTGAAGGTGTAAGAATGTCAGTCACCATGGTAATGCCAAAGTACCATTCATCAGTTATGCTAGTTTTTTTTTCCTCAATCAATTTTTAAGGCATTGGAAAGAGTTTGTGGTTCATAGGATTCCTGTGCAATGCCATTGTGATTTTGATGTGATTTACTGAGGCTTCCTTCTATGATGATTTCTGGTTTCTATCTGCTTATCCTAGAGGAGAAATGCCTGGATACTATTTATAAGAGGGAGAATCAGTGATCTCCTCTTGTGTAGAAGGCATATGTGTGTGTGTCAAGTCTGCAGGAATAGATAGTGTTATAGGTCCTTGAGTGAACTGAAGAGCCGGAAAAGATCCATAGTCAGAGAAAGATAGTTCCACAGAACCATCTCGATATGAGTGATCATTCAGAACTCCCTCAATTATGGACTCTGTTTGGGCCCCACCAGTAGATAGGGAAGAATCCTGTGCCTGTTCTGAGAACATGGGGAAGTCTAGAGACCCAGATGTTACAAAAATAATTTCAAAGTCCCATTTATCTTTTGTATTGGATGTTAGGCCTCTCTCAGTTGGTAAGGCATTCAAGGGACTTTGTCAGTCATCAGATTTCTGGCCTGAGTAATTCTCATCAGAATGTGATATGTTAAGGCTTCGTTGTGCAGGGGCTGCCTGTTGAATTTTGTTTATCACACAAGAGGATGGCCTGGTGTTGTCTTTTATATCAGGAGAATTTGTTAGCTCCTCCACTAGAGAGCATATATGTGTGAAAGTCCTATCTACAGTTGTGGACTGTGTTGTTGGTCTTTGGATGAACCCCAGAGGCTGTACTGATCAGGGACAGAGCAAAATTGCTCCAAAGCACCCTCTGAAGGAGAGGCATCATGCAGAAGTTCTCCCTTAATTTTGGATGATGTTAAGGCTCATCCAGTAGGTCTTGAAGTAACCATGCTCTCTTGTGAGGATTCAGGAATGTCCGGAGAAACAGATGCCTCCATTATATCAGTATAGCATTTATAAGAAGTGATTGGTGTTAGGACTCCCTCAGCTTTTTAGGCAGTGTAAGGAATCTGCTGGTTGTATTTTTGCACTCTAGTCTCTTTTGACCTCTTTTTGATCTACTGAGACTTCCTCTTGCTGTAGTTTCATCATTCACCCTTCTTGTCCTAGATCAGGAACTCTTGATCCCTAATTTTAAAGAGGGGGGGTGAGTGATATCTTCATCCAGGTAGGGCATATGTGTGTATGTCCAATCTGCTGTAATGGATAGTGTTACAGGATCTTGAGTGAACTGCAACAGCGAAAAATAAACAGGGCCTGAGCAATATGAATCTGGAAACCCCTCTGAAGGAGAAGAATCATTCAAATAAGCTACAACAAATTTCAACAGTGTTTATGCTTTATCAGTAAAGATAGAGTTAACCTGTTCCTTTTCTGAGAATAATGGAAGTTTTAGAGACCCAGGTGTATCAAGAAAAATATCAAAGTCCCTTTCATTTTTATATTGGATGTTAGGCTGTTCTCAGCTGTTAAAGCAGAGGTTGACGATTTTGGGTCATTGGATTTATGCTCTGAGAAATTGTACTTTTTGTGAAGGGTTAAGGCTCCCTGGTGTTTCACTCATACATTTTGATACATTGTTTGTCTTATTTTTTATATTTTTGTTCCATTTTTTATTTGAACAAGAAACAAGTATGTTTTCCATGTCAATCCAAATCCCTTCTCACTCCCTGCATCCCCTGCCCCTGAATAATGCCCTAGATATCCCATAACACTTCTGCTACCAAAGGCGAGTGACATCTTCCATGGGGAGGGTCCTCAGTGTCTGACATATTCTTGAAACATGGCCTATGCCCTCATGCATAGTCTAGGTTCAGGAAGTACCCCCTATGTGAAATGGGCTACCAAAATCCATTCCTAGGCTAGTGATAAGTACTGAAATATTACAAGGGGCCACATAGATTTATAAATAGGCCTCATTGACACACATATTCATAGGATCTGAATCAGTTCCATGATGGATTAGCAGCATTAAGTCGTGGTGACAAGAGCTCCTCCTCCCTAAGTTCAGCGGTTTCTGTGAGTTTAACGAGCCTTGTCTCGTTCTAAGTAACTAGAAACTGGATCACTTCAGTGTTTAATTGTGGGGTTATACTTCTTTCATTAGCTGCTGGATGAAGGCTATTGGATGGTATATAATTTAGTCATCAATCTCATTATCAAGGGAGGGCATTTAAGGTAGCTTCTTCCCTGTTCCTTAGTAGGTTACTGGTTATCATTCTTGCAGATGTGTAGACATTTCTCTACTGCCTGATTTCTAATTAATCCTGTACTTGCAACCTCTCTCATGGTATCTCTTATTCTGTTCTCCTCTATTCTTCAACATACACAAACAGTCGCTGCTCTAAGTCAAAGGACACAGTCAGAAATAGAAATGGCAGCCCACAGTGTGGGAAAAGATATTCACCAAACCCATATCTGACAGATGGCTGATTTCCAAAATTTAAGAAGAACTGATGAAGCTAGTTTCCAAAACACCAAATAATCCAGTAAAAAAGTAGGGTACAAACTAATTAAAGAATTCTCAATAGAGGAATCTAAAATGGATGAGAGACACATAACAATGTGCTCAACATCCTTAGTCATCAGGGCAATGTAAATCAAAACACTTTTTACCTTTTAATAAGGATTTCATATTTTTAAAGCTTTATAAGAATGGAAGGATATTCAGGGCTAAAATGGAGGATTTGTTGTCCATACAAACAGATGAAGGAATATTATAATCACATAAAAAACTAGAAGCTATACAAAACTAACTATTCACAAAAGAAGTGTGTGGCCTCTACTCTTAAAATTGATATCAGATAATTTGGGATCCTAGGAAAGAATGTTTTAGGGAGGCCATAGATATCAAGGGACACTCGATGTGACTGTGTAGCTGGGATATCAGTTCTCTACAGAGAATGTATGAAGGGGACACAGAGAATTTCCTCCTTTATACAGTATCTCATATAGAACACAGGCTTGTTATACTTTGCTTTCCTGGTATATCTGCCCACCAAATGACCTGGGAGGGTGTGCTTTCTGCTTTCTCCTGTTAAAAAATTTTGGAGTTTTTCACACATGTCCTGGAATCTGTGGTCTTCAGTGTGACCCATATACTTTAAACCACTATAGGCTTCAATGACAGAAGACGCACTTTAATGCATGCTGATGTCTAAGGATGTACAATGGATATTGCTTTGGGGAGAGTAAAATATCCAATGATATCACTGTGTTTGAGCTTCATGTTCCTTATTGGACCCATATGCCTTGGCAAACAGGCAGGTATATGTAACAGGTAATATAGATAACAAAATTGACACTCAATGACAGAATAATTTCACAAAAATTCTATCTTATGGTTTTTTAATTTTCAAAAGTAATCTCTGTATGTTAGCAATGTAATTTAGAAAAGAATCCCTGCTTTCTGTTGTTGTTTAGAATTTAATACAGATGTCATTTTAACTTTCTTATTATTTTGCTAGTTATAATTATGATTTTTAAATATAATTATCTTCTAGTGATATAGGAGAAGTAAAATCCTTCATTTTCTGACTTTCCGATTTTGTCTCTATTTGCACTGTAGTTTATACTTCATCCAAATTACTGTTTGCTTATAAACCTTCTTGTTTTATTGTGTACATGTGTATAGGTACAGATTTCTCTGTATGTTTATACATATAAAGGCCTGAAGTCAATCTCATGTTTGCTTACTGAAGTGCTGTCCACTTTGTGTTTTGTGACTTTCAATAAGAACTGGAACACTTTGAGCAAGTTAAGCCATCTATAACTCAAGAAATAGGAACTTTCCTGTCTCTGTCACCCCAGGTATATGATAATAATTGTTTTCCACCATCCCAGTGATTTTTATTGTATTTTGGCAATGAACTTGATGCACAGAGCTCTCTATGCAGTATATTAAAATTTTCTAAATGATACAATAATTCTTGATTTGTTATTTAACAGTGAAATAGTTCTTTCTTCCTTGTGTGTATTTGAGGTTGGATTTCTATATAGGAAACTGAGGATCTTAAGATGTGTGTGTTTTTTTTTTCATCTATAAATTTCTTATCTCCTTAATTTTGGTTGTTATTTATAACTTCCACACTTCTTTGTACTTACTAAATTTGGTTGATACAGTGGAAAAAAGTACTCTTTGTGAATATTTCCATGACAAAGAGAGTTGTATTTCCTCATTGAGTAAAATTTTAAATGTTTTAAATGACAAGATCAAACCTATGTACTTTAACTTGTATGAAGTGTATGGTCTCTATGCTGTCTTTTTCTCTTATTGCTATATAATATGTTTGCTTTATTGTATCTCTTTTTTGTATGGTCTCCATTCATTATTCTACACACACACACACACACACACACACACACAAACACACAAAATCACACCAAAAATTTGACTTTTCAAGGTTAGCATGTTACTTTTTACTTGTGTTATTGTATATAGGAAAATATTCTGTTTTCCATATTCTCAGTTACACTTTACATTATTGCCCTTAAATGCATGACAAGAATTCAAAGAAAGATGTGGAGATTTGGAAAATTCTCAAATATATAGAGTCCTATGTCAGAGAAAGCATGACAGCAGGAGCACATACAATGTATATTGTCATATCACGTCTGCAATCAGGAGTCAGAGACATGAGTGATATTTTCAACTGACATTCTATCCTCTTACTACTTTTTTGTATATAAATGCTTCTTTAATTTCAGTTCTGGTGGTAGATATTCAATAATGATACATTTAGTTTGTGGGTGCATGAACACATTCAGAAGCCAGTGGAAATTTATTAATTCATCACTATATGTATTCACTTTCCCTTTTAGTTTTGGTTATCACTGAACCAGATTTTCACTGTTCCTGATAGGCGAGCAGCTCAACAATATCCTGGTATCTGTATAACTTTGTTCCGCAGGGGTGATACAATAATCCTTCCTCATATTTAACTTGATGGCATGTATTTGAACTCAAAAAATAATGCTAGAACAGGAAACATTTAACCAACTGAAACATCCTCCAATGCCCCTACTTTCTAAAAGTTTATTCACCTTTAGACCCCTGGAATGGTGCCATCCCAATTGACAATAAATGTTCTCTCTTTACATTTCCTTAAAATGCATTCACAAACAGGAATATCAATCTGTGTCCTAGGTAAGTCCAATGACAATGAAATTTACAGTGGACATAAAATATAATATCACATTTTACAATTTGTATCATTTATCACTTTTCGATTTCACAGTATTAAATTTAATGTATATGTGTATTTCTCTGAATAGGTTTGTGCACTGGAATTAACAGCTGACTCAGTTCACAAGAGGGCATCAGATATCGATGAATTTGATGTACAGAACATTTACTAAAGAGATTATAAAAGAGCTTTAGCAATTGTAATTTATTTTCTCAAAATCTGTTTAGATATTTTTTGTGTTCATGCCTGCTTGGATTTTTAAATGTTTTTCCTCTATGCATAAATTTATCTGTATTAATTCCTTCTCATCCTTCTACCTACTCATAACATTTAGGTATTTTGGTAATGATTTTCGTGTAGCTAATGTATGGAAGAAGTTTTTCACACCTATTCTATCCTCCGTCCATTGTTCCTCTCTTTTTAAAGCACATGGTTCCTCTTCCATTTTGCTTCATGTGGAGAACAAGAGCCCATTGTTAATACAAGTGGGAGCATCTCTATTAGTATTCAGATGCAGATTAACACTCTAGTTTTCCTAGCTGTTGCATAATGTAGACAAACACTGTTTGTTTCCTCAAAGTGAAAATTAGCAGGAACACAAAGTTCTATGCAAGGAAAATTGTTTTTTTTAAAAGAAAATAGGTAGAATATCATTTGCACACATTTCATTGAATTTTAGCCCTCCATTATTCAAATTCATCCTGAAATATATGACTTAATTTTGATTATATGACACTTCATTTCAACTTAGTCAAATTCCCTGTGAGAACTGTCATGGTCATTTGTAGAAACACTAGAAGAAATAATCATTAATACAAAGACAACCTTCCTGGGAATACAGTGTGTTATCACAAGTGGAATAATCATTATCATAGGGCCAACTTGTAATTATGATAGTTTTTGGCTTCAAAAGTGTCATGATATGGTCAGAGTGCTTACAAATCTTGTTTGTTCCACGTAAAGTCAAACAAGCTTCAAAAGATACAAGACATATCCTGGCATTCTATACATAGCAGATGTAAGAGACCACATCAATTATAAGCCCTCTCCCAGAGGGTGAAAAAGTGTGTACAAACAACATAGTTGATAGTCTTTTACCAGGAAACTCCCCCAATTACCAAAAATCAATGCATTTTTATATAGGCTAATTATTTGATGAGAGATGCTGGAATTGGAGAATCAAACATAATTTCACAAAGAAAATATTAACTTTGCAGGTTTCAAGAGAAAGCTGTTTGTTATTGTTTCTTGTTGCATGGAAGCTCTGTAAGTATGTTTGTTTGTTAGTATGGCTGCAAGTTTTGTGTTCAATGTGGTTTTGTGTGTGTGTGTGTGTGTGTGTGTGTATGTGTGTGTGTGTGTGTGTGAGTTTGTGGTTGTGCGTATTTACTTCGCTTTTGTATGTCAGTCCATGAGTGGGTTGGTGTGTTTTAGCATGTGGGAGGTGTGCTAGAATGAGACAGAATGTTATCAAAATTTTGCCTGGCAACCCTGGTGGAATTCTCTATTGCCATATCATAGGCCAAGGAAGCACAGAGCAGGTGAGATGCAGTGTTATCACTGGATATCTTACCATCCCAAGTTAATTGTCCCATGCAACCTTTAATGACAGTGTATTTGGAAATTGATTCTCTTAACATGGCCATGGCCAAATCCCTGAAAGTTACATTGCAGCTATTAATATTAACCAATTGAAGATTCCCTATTATCAGGGAAGATGATATGCGGAAAACCAGTTCAAAGACCTTTGTTGATGTATGTCCATATTTCATAAGAAGTAAAACTGTGGATAAAGAAAAAAATGACTCAGAATTATCCAACAGATGGTGAGTTTTCCAGTGTTAGCTTCTTTCAGCAAGGTTTCAATCCATTTATTAGACTAGAATGAGAGAAAATTGGACAAGATTCCATCTCTAATGGTGGGGAATGGGAGAGGGGTGGGGTGGCAGTGGAGGAGGCAAGGGTGAGGGAATTGGGAATGATATTTAAAAGAAAGCTTGTTTCTAATTTAAATTAGTAAACAAAAACACCAAAGTAACCCAGAGTCTGCTAGCCTCATTCTTTTAGACAGAAATGAAGATTTATAGTGTTAGAATATTGTTTTAGGTTGGAATTTCATCATTTGAATATTTTAAGCAGTTTTGAACAGTCTGTTGTAGAACAGCTTAAATTATTAGCCTATCAGTGAAACTTGTTCTGTTATATAAATGAGGAGCAGCAGGAGCTCCAAGGCACTTTGAGAAATATAAGGCAGGCTTTAACTCTTTTTTCTCCATTATTTTATTTAAATTAGAAACAAGATTGTTTTATATATCAATCCCAATTCCCTAAACATCCTCTGCTCCCTTGCCCATCACTAATAAACTTCCTGTCCCATACCATTTCTGTTCCCCAGGGAAGATGAGTGCTTCCAATGGGGGGGTCTTCAGAATCTGTCATATAATTTGGGATAGGGCTTAGGCCCTCTTCTGTGTCTCTAGGCAGTGGGAGTATCCCTGTATGTAAAATGGGTTCCAAAATAACATTCCTACTCTAGGGATAAGTACTGATGTACTATAAGAGGCCCCATACATTTCGAAGTCCTCATCACTGACACCAACATTCATGGGGTCTGGATCAGTTTCATGCTAATTTCCCAGTGATCAGTCTGGGGTCCAAGAGCTCCCAGTTGTTTCAGTCAGCTGTTTCTGTTGTTTTCCCCAACCTCATCTTGCTTGCTTTCCTAATCACTCCTCCTTCTCTGCAACTGGATTCCAGTTCACTTCAGTGTTTAGCTGTTGGTATCTGCTTCTAATTACATTGGGTTCTAGGATAGCATACATGTTAGTCATCAATCTCATTATCAGGGGAGGGCATTTAAGGTAGCCTCTCCACTGTTGGTTAGATTGTTAGTTGGTGTAATCCTTGTAGATCTATGGACATATCCTTAGTGCCTGATTTCACTTTAAACCTATAGTAGCTCCCTCTCTGAAGTTATCACTTATTTTGGTCTCCTCTATTCTTTCCCATTCACAACATTTCTTCTCATTTATGTACTCTTCTACCGGGAATATAACATTTTAATTCCTGTGAGCAAGATAATACATTTTAACCAGGCAGGGATCCAAACACAGAGATCATGGAAACCATTATTAACTCCATTTTATGTTTTCAGAGAGTCTCATTGAATGATTAGCTAGATGAAACAAGGAATGCCAATTAGGGTTATGGTGTGCATTGATCTTTGTTAGACCATGAATGAAATAGCACTTGTCACTTTAAGGGATAAAAGAGACACTTCAACTTCTGATTTATCTATATTGTCTCTTGATCTGTTAATTGGAGCAATAGACTGTTGTGATGAAGATTTTATTTGACCTCTAATCAGAAGGAAAATTAGATAAACAAAGGATGTAAAGAGTTTTGAGGCAGACAAAAATTGTTCATCCTTAGCAAAGCATGTGTATCCTTATAATTCTGGTGTGTTGATACCTAGAATTTTAATTGATACTTCTGTAGTAAACGATAAAGGCTTCCAGGATATATGCAGAATGCACTCACTCTCCCCCAGCTTCCTCCCCAAGCTCTGGGGAGAACCACAATTGTCAAGAGGTTACACTGCAAGATTCAGAGATTCTGGCTTTTAAGGAAATCAGACTTGATTATGGGATATCAGGTCAACCCTAAGTTGTGTAGTTTCTCATGTCTCTTTAACTGTGTGCAAGAATGCTTAATGATGTAGCCTATGTGATACTTCCCATTCTTAATTACTGAGAAAAAATGAAACAGATGTAAGTTTCACATGGAATAAGGCTGCGGGTACAGTCACAGAATTTGTAAACAGTGTTTGACAGGTTTGTTATGAATGGTTTGCAGAACCCAGAGACTAACCCAAGGAGTTGACACTCTGATCCAGAAGCAAAGGTTTCTTTTTATTTCAAGATGGACAGACAAGATCTCACTGCATGTCAGGCAAATGAGATGCCAACCAACCAAAAAGTGAAGCTTTCAAAGGGGCAGACCACTAAGGCTGAAGGCCACAAATTTCAGAGTTTCAATGGTTACTTAAGGTTACAAAGTACAAAGTAAAGCAGTAATATATATATATATATATATATATATATATTATATATATATATATATATATATGATACATTTGAGTGAGAAAAGATACAGTCACAGGTTTTGTCAGTGGATTCTTTATGACCAGCAATTAGCAAAGGAATGTTAACAGGAGAGGTAGAGAGTTACCGTCTTTCTCTCAGAGCCGGGAATCCAGGATCAGGTACACCACTATTGATTTAAGGAGTTAAATTTAACTTCACTGTAAGAAGTTCCCTTTTAAGGGCCTAAGTTTATACATTTTCAATATTTTTTTTATTTTCGTTCCTCATTTTCCCCTTTTCTTGTAGGTAACATATTCTTGGGTTACCAGTGGAAAATTTAAAAAAGAAAAACTCTGGAGAAGTTTGAAGTGCAGGTTACTAAATTTGTATCTATGGTCATCTTGTACCTTATGTATGGGGCTTTCCTTTTGACTTCTCATCATCTCAATCAGGGAAAATTGTCAAAATCCTGTCAATTTGTTATGCTTTTAACTATTTATTTTCGATCTCATTAGGTTGTATTCTGTTCTAGTGAACTTTCTTCATTCTAGTATTATTATCGTTACCTTTGTGAGCAACATGTTTTTGACTTTCAAAACTTTTCTCTTTCTCATTACATAATATTTTAATTTTTCAAGACTGTTTTAGTTAATTTTTTAGTCTAAATATGTAAACCCACTTTCATGTACCTAAAGATAAGGACTCTCCACCTCTTTTCTTTCTTCTTTTGTTTTGGAAAAGCTTACTTCTAACCTAATGGTATTGTATGCTTCTGTATGATACATTTGGGATTAGAGTCCTACATAACTGTTTGTCTGTTAAAGGGTTCTAAAGACGAATACAATCTGAATGTATGGATTCATTGCATTAGTTTTTACAAGAACTATTTTAAAATTGTTCTTTTTATCATAGCATTATTTAATTTCACAGAAGGAGATAGGGACATTCCATAGACAATTATATGTGTGCCATCTTGCTTTCATTGAACTTTGGGTGGTAACCACACCCTATGTGTATGGCTTCAGGTGTTCAGTTGTGACCCCTTATAACATAGAGTTTCACACGTACTCTCTCTGTTTGTGGTTAGAGCATCTGAAGGGCAGAATAAGCATGTTCTTGAATAGAAAGAGCTCAGCTTTTAATATGTAACTGCTTCTCTAATAAACACCTAATTATCATTTATCTTGGTTCTGGTATACTCATTGAAACCCCACCTTCCATTGGATTCCCAATGTGTGCATTTCCACAATCATTTTGTGTGGCTAGCCTTTCCTGATATTCTACTTCACAGAGCCAATCTTGCCAGTCTTCTTCACTTCAGAGTGTCAGATGGGGCAGTAATTTCTGAGATCCTGCCCTCTGATTAGGTAGTTTCATGCTGGTGTCTGTTAATTACCTGTGTATACTTACAGAAAGAAAGGTCAAGATATACTTTGTGAAATGTTTCAATATTCCATAAGAGAAGTTTTGAATAGATAATACTAAACAGAAGCACCTCATCATCAGCATTAATAATTTCTTGCAAATTGCAACTTTGCAAATGTATTCATGTGACTATATAGGGGCCTACAAATCCTATTTTGTTTATTTCTTTTAAGGGCTTTTTTGTATTCATTAAAACATTGAAGCAGGGTTTTAAAGTAAAAAAAATAGAAATCTTATTAGTTACTGCTCTCTTAAAGTAAGAAAATATAGTATGTGTGTCTGTGTGTGTGCATGTGTGTGTGTGTGTATGTGTGATTGTGTGAGACTCTCTGTGTATGTGTATCCACTTCAATGTTTATACTCTGATTTTATCAGGCATGTTAATAGAGGCCTGTGATGCTAGCAATAAGGTAGTGAATCAAATGCCATCCTGAATCTCATGACACATTGCTCAGTAATACCAACAATAATTAATCAAATGAATAATGATCTTATTACTATTTTATTTAACTTTATGATATTTTGGTTATATAGTTTGAAGCATGATCTCAGATACAACTGGGTGACCCAGAATTAACTTTCTACCTAAGTATATCCTTCACAGATTCTGCTTCATATTCTTACAGTTGGCATACATTTCTCAACTCCGAATACAGCTATGAAAGTGCTGATGATTGAACCAAGCATAGGTTCAGTAATATGGAAATTCAGGGAAGCCAGACTTGGAAAATTTTTAATCTTTTTTTTTAATTAATTCAAGTTAGGGAACAAGCTTGTTTCACATGTAAGTCCCTTCTCTTCTCCCTCATCTCACCCCCACCGCACCTCCCCCACCTGCAACCTACCTCCCAGCCCATCGACCCACCACTCCCCAGGCAGGGTATGGCCCTCAACAGGGACTCTGCAAAGTCCACCAAATCTTCCTGTGCTGGGCCTGGGCCCTTCACATTGTGTCCAGGGCTACAGCGTATCCCTTCACGTCGGATGAGCTCTCAAAGTCCCTTCTTACACCAGAGAAAAATGCTAATCCACTTCCAGAGGCTCCCTGGAGGGCAGAGACCTACTTATTGGCATCCATGTTCAGGGGTCTGGATCAGTCTTGTATTGGCCTCCCAGGTATCATCTAGGGTCGATGTGCTCTCCCATGTTCAGGCCAACTGTTTCTGTGGGTTTCTCCAACAGAATCCCTTCAATCTTCATTCCTCCCTCCCTTCAACTAAATTCCAGATTTCAGCTCAGTGTATTTCTGTTGATGTATGTCTCTGCTTCCATCAGCCACTGGATGAGGGTTCTATGATGGCATAAACAGTAGTCATTAATCTCATTTTAGGGGAAGGGCTTTTAGGTTATCCTCTCCTCCATTGCCTGGATTGTAAGATCATGTCATCCTTGTAGGTCTCTGGAGATCTCCCTAGTTCCAGATGTCTTCTCAGAACTATAGTGGCTCACTCTAATATGGTATCTCTCATCATGCTCTCTCTTCTTTGTTCTTCCCCTTACTCAATATCTCTGCTCCTCCATTTCCTCTCCTCTACTCCTCTTCTTGTGCTCTTATTGTGGCAGCACCCTCTCCCCTACCATCATGCTCCCAATTAGTTCAAGAGTTCATGCCACTTCCCATTCTTGGGATCTATTTATCCATTAGAGTCCTTCATGTTTCCTAGTTTCTTTGGTGAAGAGAATCATAGGCTGGTAAACCTTTGCTCTATGACTAAAATTCATATGTGAGTGAGTACATACCATGTTTGTCTTTTTTTGTGCCTAGGTTACCTCACTCAGATGGTTTCTTTAAGTTCCATCCATTTGCCTGCGAATTTCAAGATTCTATTATAGGGGAAGCTGTAGCCATGCCTTCTTAGGGGCTGGCTACAGGTGTGCCTCACCAAGCTTGTGAGGGCGTGGTCAGAGTGACTTAGTTTGACTGCGTTTGCTCTTTTGGTTTCTCTTTTCGGCTTGCATATAGGCTGCTGCCACGCCAGCTGGCTAGGTCGCTCTGTAAGTAAGGCTTTTCCCTATTAAAAACCCTTATATTTCTACCTGACTCAATATTGGTAATTTCCCACTATATTTGGTTGTCAGAAGTGGGATATTGGAAATGTACACCCATTTGGGACAGGCTGTGAGTTCCATCGGGCTGCGGCCTAAGCCCGGAAAGGGCACTCTCTCCACAGGCGTTCCCAGCTAGCAGCCGACCCACTGCAGCTGAGCTGCTCAGAATCATTCACCCAGTTCGAGACAGTTTCTAGCTGCCAACAATCGAGGTAGGCCTCGGCTTTCAGCAGGGGCTTCCCCTGGCAGCTGCTGCTGGAAAGCCGAATCTGTTTCAGTGGTTGAGGCCGCAAGGCCGTATACTCTCTAAGATAAGCGCAGCCGCTTTTGTGACCTCTCTCCACAGCTGACCGAATGCTGCCAAACGCCTCAGAATAACTGCACACCTGTGCTACCTGCTGGTCAAATATATTTACTTCATTTGGAGTAGAAATCGGGTAAAATTATGGCGGAATATTTATCATTTGCTAAAATTGGTAATATTTTTGCTTATTACATGAATTCACTGTTTAAGGAGGAAGTTAATGTGCCAATTACTGGCCTATATGCCATAATGGCAGTTAGCTTGCTGGTACAAATAGTATTTCTAGCCAGAGGACTCAGGAATAGGGATAAGGATAATCTCACCACCTACTTACAGGAAATAACAGCTTTACAATTATGTCAGACCACAATTGTGCAGCAAGTGGAACAGAAATTGGATGATAAGCTTGGCTCTGTGTCCAATACACTAAAGACAGATCTGTCTGATGAGATGAAGTGTATTTATGATAAGATAAACACAGAGAGATCCTCCATGTCTGAGGCCTTAGAGGCTAGGCTGTCAGAAGACCATGACCAGCTAAACAATATCTGTACCCAGCTAGAAACTCAGATAGACAATGTTACCCATCAACTAGATGCAACGGTGCAAAATACCCAGCATAGGGTTGAAGAATTGGACAATGCCATTCAATCAGTTATTGAAGCATCCAAGGTAACAGATCAGAAATTTGAGTGTAGATTTGAATGTTTGGAAGATAATTTATAGTACAGGGATGACAGATTACATAGGTCAATACGGTCGATTGCTGAGGACTCAAAATCAGCAAATCATGACCTCGATTCTAGACTCCAATACCTAGAAGGCAGTTTTCGTGCCATCCAGATGCTGCCTAAGGATGATCGTATTAAAGACCTAGAAAAACATGTAGATGAGCAGTTAGAGCAATTTACAGATTCACTAACATGCTTGGAATCTTTTATGATTAAGGAGAATGAACTTTTCAAAAGGATATCATTGCTAGGCTTAAAGATAATTGGGATGCCTCAGAAGCAGAATGACTCCAATCCCAGGCACCTACTCCACCTAGGTATCATGAGTATTCTTCTAAGGTTGTTATTCGTACAACATTAGTGTACCCAGCTACCATGGAAGAAAAGCCAGCTTCTAAGAAACACACTCATGGAAGGATGGCTTATGAATGGCAACCTATACAACTGAAGGATCTTAAGATTATTAAAGAATCAGTTGACTCATATGGTCTCCATAGCCCATATGTAAAACAGCTATTACATTCATGGGCAACCTTTAACAGGGGGACACCCACAGGTTGGGAACGAGTGGTAAAAGTTGTACTTGAGAATTCATGCCAAATCCAATGGAAGGCATTAGTAAGGGAAGAGGCAAAGCTCCTTGAGCGTCAGGGCATAAAGGAAGGTTCTGAAGCCCCTGTAGATAAGCTTCTTGGTCAGGGTATTCATGCTGACCCACAGATTAAAGCTGAATATGATGATGATATACTGTCTCTATGCAGGAAAGCAGCATTAAATACCTGGGATAAGGTTTGTGAGCCAGGAGAATGCCTAGAAGCTTATACCAGAATAGAACAGGGACCTACAGAACAGTTCCAGGATTTCTTACAAAGGTTAACTAGGGCAGTAGAATTACAGGTATCAGATCCAGAAACGAGACAATCAATTATATATACAATTGCTTATGTGAATGCAAACGCTATATGCATAAGAATACTTTTGCCTTTAAAGATCAGATCAGCTCCGCTAGAAGAATGGTTTTTGTATGCAGCCAACATTGGCTATAATGTGCAAGATCCTGGAGCTTGGGTAGGAGAAGCCATCTCCAAAAGTTTAAAACGGCAACAGCAAATTAAAAGGTCTACAGGTGAGGATGTAAGGGCTTGGCGAGGAGAAGCACCTTACAGAGGTCAACATAGATACCAAGAGGCTAGAGGTTACTACTACTATGAACCAGAACCTTGGGTAGGAAGAGCCTTCTCCTGGAGACCACGAAGGCTCCAGGAACCTAGATGTATCAACTGTGGTAAAATGGGACATTCTAAGAGAAATTGTAGACAAATGAATTCTAACAATGCCTCATATGGAAGGCCACTGCCTTCTGGATTGTGTAGAAGATGTGCTAAGGGCAGACACTGGAGCAATGAATGTAGATCGACCAGGGACATACAAGGAAACCCCTTAAGGTCGGAAAACCCCGTGGGTTGCCTCAAGAAGGTCCCCACATCGAGAAAGGTCAGGTCATTCCCAATAGCAGTGGAAGACAATCTCTCAAAGGAACAATAGTTAGTTCTTTCCCTATTGTGAAATATGATACTAATCGAGATGGTAGTTTGAATAGTGCTGAAGAATCAAGTTTGAATGGATAAAAAGAGAAACTCATATTTTGACAAGCTTCTATTAATGGTATAAGGCCTCAGTTGAAAGTGAAAATTAATAATAAAGTTAATTCTGGCTTAGTGGACACTGGGGCGGATGTAACTATTATTACTCAAGTCTTTCCCTCAGAAATGGCCTCTTAGTGAGGCAAATGTACAATTTTTAGGAATTTGCACTCTATCTAGAGTTCAACAGAGTGTTAACTCGGTGCTCTGCATTGGACTGGAACGACAGAAAGGGATACTGAAACCATACGTTGCAGATGTAGCTATAAATCTCTGGGGTTGTGATCTTTTACAGCAATGGAATACCCAGATTAATATTCCTCCAGTGTCAGATACAAATTATGTACAATCTTTAGATAGTAGAAAAGATCTGGTAAGATGCTATGGAAAACGGTTACCAACCATCCATGCTGTACAGCAACTAGGTACAAATGATGGACCTTCAGAGGAGCCAAAGGCCCTGCCATTGAAATGGATTACAGATGAACCACTTTGGGTAGGACAATGGCCTATGACCTCTGAGAAGCTAGAGACTTTAGAAAAAATTAGTACAGGAACAGCTAGATGCTGGACATATAGAGGAATCTACCTGTCCTTGAAATTCTCCTGTATTTGTCATCAAAAAGAAGTCAGGTATGTGGAGAATGCTGACAGACCTGAGAGCTATAAATAAGGTAATTCAACCATTGGGTCTCTGCAACCTGGAATGCCTTTACCTTCCTTAGTATCTAAACGATGGCCTATCATAATCATTGATCTAAAAGACAGTTTCTTCACAATACCGTTACAGGAAAATGATAGAGAAAAATTTGCATTTACTGTACCAACTCTTAATAATTCACAGCCAGTTAGGAGATATCAGGGGAGAGTTTTGCCACAAGGAATGCTAAATAGTCCTACATTGTGTCAGCACTTTGTAAAGCAACCTTTGGGAATAATTCAAAAAAAATTTTCACAATCTCTTGTTTTTCATTACATGGATGATATTCTTTTATCAGATTCTAATAAGAAAACTTTGGAACGTATGTTTGAAATGGTTAAGGAAGTTCTGCCTCATTGGAGATTACAGATTGCTCCAGAAAACATACAAAGAGGAGATTCTATTAACTATTTAGGTTAAAAGATAGACTTACAGAGAATCAGACCTCAAAAGTTACAAATTAGGAAAATCGGTATCAAAATCTTAATTCTCTTCAGAAATTATTAGGGGAAATTTCTCAATTACAGACGAGTATTGGTGTAGAAGGACATGACTTAAAGCATTTAAAAATGGCCATTAAAGGTGATAAGGATGTAAACAGTCCTAGAATATTATCTGCTGAGGCAGAAAAAGAGTTACAATGGGTAGAAAACAGAATATTGGATGCACACGTAGATCGGATGAACCTTGATTTAGACTGTATTCAGGTTATCTTGCCATCCAGAGAATACCCTTCTGGAATTCTGATGCAAAGGGAAGACACTATATTGGAATGGATATTTCTGCCATATAAACAGAATAAAAAATTAAAGACATATTTAGAAAAAAATTTCTGATTTGATTTTAAAGGGTAAATTAAGACTTCGTCAGCTGACAGGAAAAGATCCAGCAGAAATTATAGTACCTTTAAATAATGAAGAAATTTCCTCCTTGTGGAAGGATACTGAATATGGGCAAATAGCTCTTACTGACTTTTTGGGAACAACTAGCAACAACTATCCCAAAACTGACAGAATTGAATTCATAAAAAAGACATTCTGGATTCTTCCACGTATTGTACGATAAACTCCCATTTCTGGAGTTCTTACCTTCTACACTGATGACATCAAATCAGGTAAGGCAGGTTATAAAACAGGTGAGGTAAGTAAAGTAGTTCAAAGTCCATATAGATCTGTACAGAAGGCAGAATTATATGCAATTCTCATGGTACTTAAGGATTTTACAGAACCACTTAATATAGTTACTGATTCCCAATATGCAGATAGAATCGTGTTACACATTGAGACTGCAGAATTTGTTCCTGATAATTCAGAATTAACTTCTCTGTTTTTACAATTACAGGAAACTATCAGAAACAGAAGTAATCCTGTGTATATTACACATATCAGATCCCATATAGGTCTGCCTGGCCCAATGGCACACGGCAATGAAGAGATTGATCGTTTATTAATTGGAAGTGTGCTAGAAGCCTCAGAATTTCATAAGAAACATCATGTAAATAGGAAAGGTTTGAAAAAGGATTTCTCCATCACTTGGCAACAAGCCAAGGAGATAGTGAAAAACTGTCCTACTTGTTCTTTTTATAATCAAATTCCATTTCCAGCAGGTTGTAATCCTAAGGGCAATGGGAGAAAAGAGGTTTGGCAGATGGATGTCTTTCACTTTGCAGAGTATGTAAACTTGAAATATGTGCATCATACTATAGACACATTCTCAGGGTACCAATGGGCTTTTGCTATTAACTCTGAAAAAGCTGATTCTGTTATTACACACCTTCTAGAGGTGATGGCAGTTATGGGTGTACCTGCACAAATAAAAACTGACAATGCTCCAGCATATGTCTCTACAAAATTGGAACAATTTTTCAAATATTATAACATAAAGCATGTTACCGGTATAAAACACAATCCTACAGGACAAGCAGTGGTTGAGAGATCAAATAGAACACTTAAGCAGATGCTCATCAAAAAAACCTTGGAAGACTAAACACCCCAAACATAGATTGCATAATGCTTTATTAACACTAAACTTTCTTAATGCCAATGAAAAAGGACCAACAGCTGCAGAAAGACACTGGAGTACGGAAAAAAAACTGCTGAACTCAATCAGCCGGTATACTTCAAAGATGTACTAACCTCTGTTTGGAAACCAGGACATGTGTTGCATTGGGGTAGGGGTTTTTCATTGGTTCCCAAAGGAGAAGAAAAACTGCATACCATCAAAGTTGATCAAGTTTCAAGTGGAAAACGAAAAACCTCTCGACGAGGACAAATGACAGGTATTCTACTAAGGTATATCTTATAAACTATATAGAAACCTCCCAAAGGAAAGGGAAGTGTTTTGCTTTTATCTTCACAGGAAAACTCATCTCCAGAAGGCAAAGGACACCGCATGGGTAGATGCTTAAGAAGAAAAAGGTAGCTATAACCGTCAAACAAAAGAAACGTGCCATATTGTAAAGTTTACAGCTGTCTCTCAGTGAACTCTATCTCTCTTCATTTAATAGTCCCTATTCAATTAAACCAATGCTGGATTTAGTGGTGGATTTGGCTTTCCTCCTCTAAAATACAAGCACGTTATTTAACTAAACTTTAGTGTTTCTTTATTGTATCAAGAAGCCAATTGATGTAATACAGAATAAAAGAAGAATTTGGGGACTGTCTTTGTCTTTTCTTGGATCTTTCTCTCAAGGTGTACACACTCTCATAATTGTTATGCTCTCATGGTTGCATTCCCCAGCATGTGTACATACAAAAGCAAACATTTCTCTACTAACTGTTTATGTTTGAGTCCCACATAGCCAATGAAGACCTGCCTGACAGCAATCCCTGGACACCCTGGAAAGAAAATGGGCCACACCTCCTCAAATGCTCTGCATCCAACTTGCTCCATTTCAACTGACACTCCGTCCAGAGGTTCGGGTACTGACTTCAATCAAGTTGAGGATTTCAAGCGAGAACTTCAATCAAGTGAATCCCATCTAACATGAACTGGATACTAACATTTTCTTCCTACAGGACCCCACATGACTATCATCGTCCCATTTCAGCAGAAAGTAACTTGGAGAATGCTATGCCCCCTTTCCCCATTGTTGTCACTTAGGATAGTGTATATACCTAGTTAGGGATAGCTTCCTATTTTTATGGTTGGGATTGGAAGGAGGTGTTCAGGATTGGACACCTCTTTCAGATGACTTTAGGGTTTAGTTAAAATAGATATTTACGATGTGACATAAGCAGATTGTTGTATCTTCTTATTTTTACCTTTATGATTGTTAATTTTGGATGCTTTAAATGGTTAAGTTTTAATCTTCTTTTAGACTAAAAGGGGAATTATAGGGGAAGCTCTAGCCATGCCTTCTTAGGAGCTGGCTACAGGTGTGCCTGACCAGGCTTGTTTGGGCGAGGTCGGAGTGATGTAGTGTGACTGCATTTGCACTTTCGGTTTCTCTTTTTGGCTTGCTGCCATGCCATCTGGCGAGGTCGCTCTGTAAGTAAGGATTTTCCCTGTTAAATACCCTTATATTTCTACCTGACTCCATATTGGTAATTTCCCACTATATTCTATTGCTTTTTTCTGCTAAGAATTATTACATTGTATAAATGTACCACATTTTCTCTATATATTCTTCAGTTGAGGGGCATCTAGGTTGCTTCCAGGTTCTGGCTATTACAAACAATGCTGCTATGAACATGGTTGAACATATGTCGTGTTGTATGAATATGCACTATTTGGGAATATACCCAAGTGTGGAATGGCTGGATCTTGAGGTAGATTGATTCGCATTTTTCTGAGCAAATCCCATACTGATTTCCAGAGTGATGTTACAAGTTCACATTCCCACCAGCAATGGAAGTGTGTTCCTTTTTCTCCACATCCTTTCCAGCATTGTTTGTCTTTGGTATTTGTGATTTTAGCCATTCTGACAGGCGTTAGGTGGTATCTCAGAGTTGTTTTGAGTTGCATTTCTCTGATTGCCAAGGATTTTGAGCACTATCTTACGTGTCTTACAGCCATTTCAGATTCCTCTGTTGAAAATTCTCTGTTTAGTTCTGCACCCCACTTTTTAATTTCATTCTTTGGTGTTTTGTTGGCTAGCTTCGTGAGTTCCTTGTGTATTTTGGAAATCAGCCCTGTGTCAAATGTGGGGTCGGTGAAGATCGTTTCCCATTCTGTGGGTGGTCATTTTGTCTTACTGACTGTGTCCTTTGCCTTACAGAAGCTTCTTGGTTTCAGGAAGTCCAATTTATTAATAGCAGACCTCAGTGTCTGTGCTACAGTCATGATGTTCATGAATCGTTCTCCTGTGCCAATTTGTTCAAGGGTAATTCCCACTTTCTCTTCTAGAAGATTCAGTGTGGCTGGATTTATGAAGAGATCTTTGATCAATTTGCACTTAAGTTTCCTGCATGGTGACAGGTATTGATCTATCTGCAATCTTCTGCATGTCAGAATCAAATTGTGCCAGCACCATTTGTTGAAGATGCTATATTTTTCCATTGTATAGATTTAGCATCTTTGTACCTAGGTGCTTGGATTAATATCTGGGTCTTCAATTTGATTTCATTGGTCTATCTTTCTATTCTTGTGCCAATACCAAGCTGTTTTCAGAACTATGGCTCTATAGTAGAGCTTGAAGTCAGGGATGGTGATGCCTCCAGAAGATCCTTTATTGTAAAGAGTTGTTTTGGTTATCCTGGGTTTTTGTATTTTTCCATATGAAGTTTAGTATTGTTCTTTTAATGTCTGTGAAAAACTGTGTTGGGATTTTGATGGGGATTGCCTTGAATCTGTGGATTGCTTTTGGTAGGATTGCCATTTTTACTATGTTAATTCTACCTATTCAAGAGCATGGGAGATCTGTCCATTTTCTGGTATCTTCTTTCATTTCTTTCTTTAAAGTCTCAAAGTTCTTATTCTAGAGGTCTTTCACTTTTTTAGTTAGTGTTACCCCCAGGTATTTTATTTTGCTTGTGGTGATGTTTCCATGATTTCTTTCCCATTGGGCTTATAATCTGTATACATTAGGGCTACAGATTTTTTTAGTTAATTTTGTATCCTGCTACCTTGCTGAAGTTGTTTATCAGCTGTAACTGTTTCCTGGTAGAGATTTTCAGGTCACTAATGTAGACTATCATGTCATCTGCAAATAGTTAAAGTTTGAATTCTTAGTTTTCAATTTGTATCCCTTTGATCCTCTTTTGTTGTCTTATTGCTCCAGTTAGAACTTCAAGTACAATATTGACGATTTATGGAGAGAGTGGATTCACTAGTCTTGTTCGTGATTTTAGAGGAAACGCTTTGAGTTTCTCGCCATTTAGTTTGATGTTGGCTATTGGTTTGGTGTATATTGCATTTATCATGTTTAGATATGTTCCTGATATTCCTGTTCTCTCCAATATCTTTATCATGATGGGATGTTGGATTCTTTCAAAGTATTTTTCAGCATCCAGTGATATGATCATGTGGTTTTTCTTTTTCAGTTTGTTTATATGGTGGATTACATTGATGGATTTTCGTATGTTGAACCATCCTTGCATTCCTGGTATGAAGCCTACTTGATCATGGTGGATGATTTTTCTGGTAGGTTCTTGGATTAGGTTCGCCAATATTTTATTGAGTATTTTAGCATCTATGTTCATGAGCAATATCAGTCTGTAGTTCTCTTTCTTAGTCATATCTTTGTGTGGCTTTGCTATCAAAGTGATTGTAGCCTCGTAGAAAGAGCTTGGAAATATCCCATCTGCTTCTATTGTGGGGAAAAGATTGAGGAGTACTGCTATCATCTCTTGTTTGAACTTCTGGTAAAATTCTTCAGTGAAGCCATCTGGCCCTTGGCTTTTTTTGTTTAGGAGGCTTTTGATGAATGCTTCTATTTCATTAGGGGTTATGTGTCGATTTAAACGGTTTATCTGATCTTGGTGTAATTTTGGTAAGTGATATTTATCCAGAAAGCTGTCCATTTTCTTTAGATTTTCCAATTTTGTGGAGTACAGGTTTTCAAGGTATGACTTGAAGATTCTTTGGATTTCCTCAGTGTCCGTTGTTGTATCCCCATTTTCATTTCTGATTTTGTTAATTAACATGTTCTCTCTCTGCCTTTTGGTCAGTTTGGCTAGAGGTTTGTCTATCTTGTTGATCTTCTCAAAGAACCAATTCTATGTTTCATTGATTCCATGTAATGTTTTCCTAGTTTCTACTTTATTGATTTCAGCTCTCAGGTTGATTATTTCCTGGCATCTACTCCTCCTTGGTGAGTTTGCTTCTTTTTGCTCTAATGTTTTAGTTGTTCTGTCAATTCTCTAATGTGACTTTTCTCCAGTTTCTTCATATGGGCACCTAGTGCTATTAACTTCCCTCTTAGCACTGCTTTCAGAGTGTCCCATAAGTTTGGGTATGTTGTGTCTGCATTCTCATTAAAGTCTAGGAAGTCTTTAATTTCTTTTTTTATTTCTTCCTCAACCAAGGATTGGTGCAATTGGGTGTTATTCATTTTCTGAAAATATGTAGGTTTTCTGCCATTAGTATTGCTGTTGAATTCTAGCTTATTGCATGGTGAATTGATAAGATACAGGGAATTATTTCAATTCTTTTGTAACTATGGAGGTTTGTTGTTGCTGCCTACTAAGTGGTCAATTTTAGAGAATGTGCCATGTGTCGCTGAGAAAAAGTTATATTATTTTGAGTTTGGATGGAATGCTCTATAGATATCCGTTAACCCCATTTGGGTCATAACTTCTATCAGATCCTTTGTTTCTTTGTTAAGTGACTGTCTGGTGGTCCTGTCTAGTGGCATAAGGGAGTGTTGAAAACGCCTATTTTAAGTGTGTGTGGTTTTTTGTGTGGTTTGAGCTTTAGTAATGTTTCTTTTACAAATTTGGTTGCCTTCGAATTTGGGGCATAGATGTTGAGGATTGATACTTCATCTTCATGGACTTTTCCTGTAATGAGTATGAAATGCCCTTCTTCATCTCTTTTGATTGTTAATAGTTTAATGTCTAATTTGTTAGATATTAGGATTGCTACACCAGCTTGTTTCTTGAGCCCATCTGATTGGAAAATCTTTTCCCATCCTTTTACTCTGAGGTATCACCTGTCTTTGGAGTTGAGGTGTGTTTCTTGTAAACAGCAGAAGGATGCATTCTGTCTTCGTATCCATTCTGTTAGCCTATATATTTTTATGGGTAAGTTAAGATCATTGACATTTTGGGATATTAATCTCCATTGGTCATTGGTTCTTGTTTATTTTGGATTTATTGTTGGTGGTGTCATTGGGGGTGGATTTTGCCCTCCTGCTTCTTTTGGTGTTTGTTAAAATTAGATTATCTATTGCCTGTGTTTTTTGTGAGTGCAGTTATGTTCGTTGAGTTGGAGTTTTCCTTCCAGAAACTTCTGTGATGCTGGATTTGTGTATATGTATTTTTTAAATCTGTTTTTGTCATGGAATATCTTGTTTTCTCCATCTATAGTGATTGAAAGTTTTGCAGGGTATAGTAGTCTGGGTTGACACCCATGCTCCCTCAGTGCTTATATGGTGTCTATCCTAGACCTACTTGCTTTCAGATTTTCCATTGAGAATTCAGGTGTGATTCTAATTGGTTTGCCTTTATATGTTACTTGGCCTTTATCCTTTGATGCTCTTAATATTTTCTCTTTCTTCTGCAGATTTTGTGTTTTGATTATTATGTGCCAGGGGGACTTCTTTTTGTGGTCATGTCTGTTTGTTGTCCTGTAAGCTTCTTGTACTTTCATAGGCATATCCTTCTCTAGGTTGGGGAAGTTTTCTTCTATGATTTTGTTGAATATGTTTTCTTTACCTTTGAGCACTGGTTCTTCGCCTTCTTCTATACCTTTTATTCTTAGGTTTTGTCTTTTCACAGTGTCCTATATTTCCTGGGTATTTTGTGTTAAGGATTTGTTGGACTTGAGGTTTTCTTTGGTTGATGAATGTATATCCTCTAGCGAGTCTTCAATAGCTGAGATTCTCTCTTCCATCTCTTGAATTCTATTGGTTATACTCACATCTTCAGTTCGTGATTGTTTATCCAGTCTTTCCATTTCCAATATCTCCTCATTCTGTGTTTTCTTTATTGTGTCTATTTCAGCTTTCATGCTTTGAACTGTTTCAAGAGCTTCCTTCATTTTTTGGTTGTTTTTTTCCTTGGGTTCCTTCAGATTCTTTAGGAGATTTGTTTATTTCTTGATTTTTTTGTTTGTCTTTTCCTCCATTTCGTTTAATTTTTTGCTTGCTTTTTCTTATATTTCTTTAAGGGATTTTCTTGTTTCCCCTTTAAAGGTCTCTATCATCTAGCTGAGATAATTTTTGAGGTTCATCTCTTCTTCATGCACTGTGTTGGGCGTTTCAGATCTTTCTGGAGTGGAGTCCCTAGATTCTGATGTTGTCATATTGGTCTTTCAACAGTTGAGTGAGTTCTTATTCTGTCTTCTTAACATATCTTTTTCCAGAGAGTGCAGGTGGGGTCTCTCTATCTCCTCTTGTTACCCAGTGGTGTGTGTGGGCCAGGAATTCAATGTGCACTGCTCTGGATGGTCTTGCATCTCTTGGTAGTCTCCTCACTCTGAAGGAGTTAGGACTTCATAGGGGTCAGGTGTGTGTGGTGGGGGAAAGGACATAAGAGCGGGGTGTTTCCAGGCTCAGGGAGTTCCTCACTGCCTTGGCAGGTCTACCCCAAGCAGGAGCAGGCCCAGGGAGAGCAGGTTGGAAGGGGCTTTGAAAGGGACTTGGGCAAGACCAGGGGGTCACTCATTTAGTTGCGGAATGGACGGCTGAAGGGGAAGGTAGAGTGATCTGTTCCCAGATTCAGGGAGCTCCTCCCTGCCTGGGTATGTATACTCCAAGCAGGCACAAGCCCGGGGAGATCTGGGTGAATGGCGTTTGGAGTAGAGTTGGGTAAGAGCAGGGGGATCACTCACCTCATTTCGGATCGGTCTGCAGAAAGGGAAGGAAGAGTAACCTGTTCCCAGATTCAGGGAGCTCCTCCCAGCCTGGGGGTGTTTAATCCAAGCAGGCACAGGCCCCTGGAGATCTGGGTTAATGAGGATTTAGACTGGAGTTGGGTAAGATATTTTTTTTACAATTTCAGTATTGTATATTCTAGTTAATATAATCTAGATTATATAGCAGTAACTAATGGTAAAGGGGCCATGAATGTGCTAATGAAAAGCCATAAGTGGCAGTGTTCAAACATAGAATCAAGATTTTATCATAGTATAATTTAATCTAAAACTTTTGTATATGATAGAACAATTGTCCTATATTACTAAGAAGACCATTTCTGCCATGATCAGCAAGACCAAGTTTCCTCTAGAAAATTCTGTAGGGTTGAAGCCTCCTGGTTTACCTCCATGAAATTGTTGTCACAGATATTGTTGGATGTTTTAGCTTTTGTTTGAGTTTTCACAATTTAAAATTATACCAAACTGGAAAGGACACAATATAAATGGGTTGTTTGGGAGTCCCCATATCAAGGGGAAATAGCAATCATATGTTAGTCTCAAAAGAAAAAAAAAAGCAAACATTAAGAGGATGAAATTATCCCCTCAACTTAAGGGAGGTGATAGCATAGCGAGGTCATGTTGTGTCCTCTGGACATGTGGAATTTCTTGCCAGAAAGAGCCAATGAATAGGTCAGGAAAATGAGGGGAACCCCCCAAAATTTAAATCTCTCTTTAGAATTTAGATTTCCCTCTTTTCCTCCAGGCATGATGTAAGAAACTCCTGAAAATGTCCCAGCTTACACAGACACTATATGTAGACTGCTGGAGTAATAAATATTATTACTTGCTAAAACATGGCTACCATTGTAAGTGTGAGACTGTGACTTCTAATGTTTCTTATTCAGGAATTCTAGATAACTGTATTCCTTGGGAAAGTACACAGTCCATCAGAGCTCCTAACTTTAAATATCTTTGAATTTCAAAATAAGAAAATACCTTGACCTGTCTGTTGAATGTATATTCTAATATAGACTTGTATAGTCCTTCAAATCGATTAAGTAGGACAGATATTTTATTAGAGAAAATCACCTTGCTCATGAATCTTAATCAAGTATAAGAAATAGCTTTAAATAGAGTGGTGGTAGCACAAGTCTTTATTCCCAGCATTCAGGAAGTAGAGGCAGGTAGATGTCTGTGAGTTTGAGACCAATCTGGAATATATAGAAGAGCTAGTTCCAGGACAGACACCAAAGCAACATAAACCCTGTACAGAAAAAACAAAAATAAATTAAATAACATAAAAAATAAGAAATAGCTTGAAATCTTACAAAATGGGTCTAACAATGGACAACTCAAATTTTCATGGATATTTTTAAGGGTTAATTTATTAATCCAAGTTTAGTTATTAAGAAAGAAGATATCCACCAATGAAAGTCTCTGAATAACATTTTCTCAGACTATATTCAGTGACATCATTTGCCATTGACTGAGTAAAGTACCAGATATAAGTGTAGTGTTTATGCCCTTATCCATGGCATGATTGGAGTCAGATACAAATTTGTGAATATTGCACAGTATAGAGGACACTTGTATTGAATAGTAAAATATCATAAGAAGATTGTGCTCCCCAGCTGTTCCCTTCTTTTTGCTCCTATGCTATGGAGAGAAAGAATCCCTCTGTGATTGCCAGGCAAAAATCATATTAAGGTTGACACACTACCCATAAATAACAAAATCCCACAACATCATGACCTTCCATTACACATTATTATGCATATAAGTCTATTTGTAAGTGGCAAGCATTTTTTCTTGCTTCTTCTATCTAAATGTTTCCTTTAATAGCTTCATGTATGTGAAGGCATATACCTCAAGGACACTCAATTATACCAAAAGGTCACTAGCTCAAATATATTCATAGCAACATTATTCATAGTAGACAGATCTTGGAAACAAAATTGATGCCCTTCAACTGCTATTTGGATAAAGAAAATGTGGTACATTTATCCAATCCATTATCCAATACTATTCAGCAGTAAAAAAATGACATCCAAAGACTTGTAGGCAAATACACAAAAATAGAAAATAACATCATGAGTGAGGTACCCAAGTAACAGAAAAAATAGTATGTACTCACTGGTAAGTGCATATCACAAATAAAGCAAAAGATACCCAGCCTACAATCCAAAACCCTGGACAAGCTACAAGCATTTTCCAGAAACACATGGAAGCAGATGCAGAAATCGGCAATTGGTCATTTCGCTAAATTTCTGGAATAAATTCAAAGTGAAAAGGGGGAAATATTATGAACAATGGAATGAAGAACATGATGGGGAAACCCACAGAATCAGCTGACCTAAGCTAGGGAGAGATCTCTGCTCTGGTCTGAAAAGGAGAGAACCAACATAGGAATTAATTACACTCCCTTAATTCAGGTGATTTTCAGCCAAGATATGGTCACTGGCAGTGAGTCCAAGTTCTAACTCGAATGCCCATACTGACTTGGTGAAGCACATTCGATATGGATAGTTACATTGGTCAGCCTTGACATGGAGTTAGGGTGCCTAGAGAGGTTCCTTGTTCCTTCCTCAAGTAGGTAATAGGACAGACTTAATGTATTTATTAGGGGAGGCCTTACCAGCACTAAGGAGCAAATGAGAGGTTGGAGATAAGAAGGGATAGCAGGAGGATAGGAGGGATGAAATTGGAATATAAAATAAACTGCCAAAAAGAATTAAGCATCACAGGTCTTTAATATCTCATAATATCAGTGGCCATAATATACTTATATAATGACACAGGCTTAAAAATTTTATATTATTGAAAGGAGGATCACTCTACTGGTGCACACATGAAACACAGCTTAACATTAAAGACACTAACTACCTCATAGTAAAAATTTGGGAAATAATTTTCAGATCAAAGGGCATAAGAAACATTATGGTATTATGATAGTTCCTCAGTAGTCAGAATGGGATATGACAACTGCCACTTGGTCAGCTCAGCTTTTTCTGTGGATTTCTCTAGCCTGGTATTGACTGATTTGCTCATCATTCTTCCATATCTGAAACAGGATTCCAGAAGTTCAGGTCATTTATTTGGCTTTGCATGTATTCTTCTGCTTCCATCAGCCAATGGAAGAAGGCTCTAGGATGGCAAATAAGGTAGTACTCAATCACATTATATGGGAAGTGTATTTAAGGTAACCTCTCCACTATTGCTTAGATTGTTAATTGGGATTGTCCTTATGGATTCCTGGACATTTGACTAATGCCATATTTCTATTGAAACCTATATTTTTGCCTCTATTAAGGTATCTCTATTCTTAATCTCATCTATTCTTCGCCATGATCAATCTTCATGATTGCTCATATTCTATTATCCCCTCCTATTCTTCCCACCTCTTTCTCCTATATACCTCCCCCTTACCCAAACTTCAGGAGATCTTGTGCATTTCCCCTACACTGAGGAACAATGTATGTATCTATTAGGGACCTACTTGTTCATAGATTCTCTGGAGGTGTGGAAATTAGGCTAGATATCATTTGCTCTAAATCTAATATCCATAAAATTGTGAGTGGATAACATGTGTTACTTTCTTTGTATGGGTTTCCTCACTCATGATTGTCGCTTCTAGTTCCATCCATTTGTTTCACTGTTTTTTTTCCACTAAGTAGTACTCCATTGATTAATTGTATCACAATTTCTTTACCCATTCTTTAGTTGAGGGAAAACTTGATTGTGTCCAGCTTCTTGGTAGTACAAATACTGCCTTTATGAACATAGCTGTACAGAAGTTTGTGTTGTATGAATATAAATCCTTTGGGTATATGCCAAAGAATGGATTTGCTAGATGGTGAAGTAGATTGAAACTCAATTTTCAGATGGACCTCCATACTAACTAGCAAAATGGTTGTACTTTTTTTACTCCCACTAACAACCAAAAAGCATTCCCCTTTCACCACATCTTATCCAGCCTAAACTCTTTGTTGTGTTTATTTTTTCTGAAGCCATTTTGCCAGATGTCAGATGATATTTCAGAGGTGCTATGATTTGCATTTCCTTGATTGCTATGGATGTTGAGCAATTTCTTAACTGTCTTTTAGCCATTCAGTATTCCTCTATTGTCCAAACTGACATCCCAATGGATCTAAGACTTCAATATAAATCCAGACACACTGAACCTCTTAGCAGATAGTTTGGTAGCATTGAATTTATTTGTACTGCAGACTATTTCCTGACCACAACAGTAGAACAGACACTCAGATGGAAAATTTAGTAATGGGGCCTCCTGAAAGTGAGAAGATTCTGTAGGACAAAATTAGAATAAAAAAGATAAAACAGCAGCCCCCAAAATGGGAAAAGATCTTCACCAACTCCACATCTAGCCAAGGGCTGATTTATAAAGTATACAAAAACTGAAGAAACTAGTCACCAAAACACCCAATAATCCAATTAAAAAGTAAGGTCAGAACAAAATAGAGAATACAACATAAATTTTACTTCTTATGAAATAGAAAGTAAACTATTAACAGACTTGGAGCACATCTATCACAGACTATGTTTAGAAATATTAGGTACATTCATGTTGTTTAACAATTCCACTTGCATGTAAATACCCAAACCTTTGTTCACAGTCTCATTTGGAAACTCAACTCCATTGTATGGTGACATTAAAAGTTTACAATGGCACGTTCCTTAGGTTATTAAAATCCCCAAGTTCAAACCTGCATCTTAGTTGGTCCCTGGTTCTTGGGCCTATTATATGGGCAGAGAGATTTCTGTCACACTTTGCCAGGAACCACATGTGATCTGTATGTCAGAATCTATTACAGCTTCAAATACTAAATCAATCATTCATGACCTCATACTTTATCCTCCTGCACATTGGCAGAAGGCACAGTTCTCTCTCTGGCTTTAACTACTTTTTCTTCTGCTGCAACACTGTAAGCTACTATGGCTTCACTACAATACAATTGTAAGCAAATGGAACATTATACTACTCTACTTGATTTATGACCACTTAGATACATCACATATGCTGCAGATCCACAAATGGACACAACACTCTAGGTGAAATGTGCTCCCAAAGGTCATTCCTATAATTGGGATAACTACTGATCTTCTAAAACATTCTCCACAGATTTTCTTTGCCTCCTCACTGACACCCATATTCATAGGTGTGCTTAAGTTCAATGATGGTTTCCCAGAGAACAGTCTGGGGGCAAGGAGCTCTCACTTGTTCAGGTCAGCTGTTTCAGTGGTTTCCACCAGCAGGGTCTTGACCCTTTTGCTCATCATTCCTCCTTCTCTGTAACTGAATTCAGTACAGTTCAGTGTTTATTTGTGTGTGTCTGTTTCTACTTCCATAGGCACCTGGATGAAGGCTCTCAGATGGGATATGTTAGTCATCAATCTCATTAACTGGAGAGGGCATATAAGGTATCCTCTACACTGGTGCTTAAATGGTTAGTTTATGTCATTCTTCTATATCTCCAAATTTCCCCTGTGCCTGATTTCTGTTTAAACCTTTACTGCCTCCCTCTCTGTTGGTATCTCTTATTTTTCTCTCATCTATGCTTCCCCCTAGACTACCAGAAGCTTCTGGAAGGCAAAAGACACAGTCAGCAATACAAAGTGGCAGCCCACAGAATGAAAAATTATATATACCAACCCCATATCTGACAGAGGGCTGATCTCCCAAATTTACAAAGAAATCAAGAACTACTTTCTAAAACACCAAATAATTCAATTAAAATGTGGGTTACAAATCAAAAAGAGAATTCTCACTAGGAATTTAAAATGGCTGAAAGACACATAAAAAAGTGCTCAACAAATGTAGCCATCGGGAAAACACAAATCAAAACAACTTTTTAGCTTTAAATAAAGATATCATATTTGTATACTTTCTAATAATGAAAAGAACATGCAGGGAACTCCTATCATACTGTCTCTGTGTCTCAGTCTGTATCTCTCTGTATCTCAGGCTATCTATCTCTGTCTCTGCAACCTGGTTGGGTAGCTGCAGCTTTACATGGTCTGGACTGCTCTTGACCTACCTTGTGAGTTGCAGTGTCTGGGGCCATCCAGCTAGCTAGTCTCTCTCCTTCAGTCATCATTGACTAGGGTCAAATTTTATCCCTCTCAAGAACTTCATGCTTTGGATGACGGTTATAGTGCTGTGCCATCTAATGTGTCTAAATTTTATGTTTCCCACAAACCCTCTTTCACACTTTGGCATATACCAAAGCTCTAACCAATTGGTCAATAATTTAATAGTTAATGTATCAATTGTGTGTTTGTTTTGGGCAAAGTGGCATTGGAACCATGTGTAACAGACAGCTACGTCATAAAGAATCCTTTTCCCTACCTCTCTTTGTAGCTATGTATTTATCATCCATTGTCACCTATTATCCCCTAGTGTATAATGTCTTTCTGACTCTGTATGCAGACAGAACTAAGCAGTCAGCAACAGAAGGTTAGCCTTGATTCGGTTGGCAGAAAGGGAGAATAGGATATCTCCAGGTCAAAGAGAAAAAAATGATACTTCAACAATTATCTCGAGGAAGAGTAGGTAGTTCCTGCAGACTAGGTTTTCAGATTTGTCTGTTGAGTGGGGATAAGTTCATTTACAAAAAGCATTTCCAGAGTGAAACAGACAAATTCCTATGTAACCACCCCCTTCTCACAAACAGGACAAAAATGATATGTGTCAAGTAAAGGGTGATGATATGAATATGCAAGGAATTTTTTCAAAAGTTTACAATTTGATTTTCAATTCATTCAAACAATTTCCTAAGGTATTGTAGTGTGCATTTAGAGATTCTAATGAATCTAATCTTTGGTCTTAGCAAAAGCAAGTGTAGGACATATACCACAATTACGATGGTCAATCTGAACTATGATTTTTCTTTTTGTTATTAGGAAATTGATATTGTAGTATTATAGCTGTGTGAAGTAGAACAAGCTCTTAATCATAGCTACTAACAGAATGAAGCTCAGCTAATTTTTTAATGGACTAGAATGCAAGAAGTCCTTTGTTCAATCATCACCACTTCCATAGCTGTATTGGGTGTTGAGAAATGTATGCCAACTGTAAGAATAAGAGGCAGAAACTGTGTAGGATATACTTAGATATAAACTTAATTCTGGGTCACCCACTTGTATCTGAGATCATGTTTCAAAATATATAACCATAATATCATAAAGTTAAATAAAATAATCATAAGATCATTATTCATGTGATTAATTATTGTTTGATATTACTGAGAGATGTGTCATGAGATTCAGGATGGCCTTTGATTCCTGATCACAATTAACTACTCCACTACTTCATTGCTAGCATCACAGGCCTCTATTAACATGCCTGATAAAATCAGAGTATAAACATTGAAGTAGATACACACACACACACACACACACACACACACACACACACACACACACACACACACTATATTTTCTTACTTTATGAGAGCTATTCCTAATAAGATTAATCTGAAATTTCAGCCTTAGTGGTTTGCCCCTTTGAAAGCTTCTCTTTTTGGCAGGTTGGCAGCTCATTTTCCTGACATGCAGTGAGATCTTGTCTGTCCAGCTTGAAATAAAAACAAACCTTTGCTTCTGGGTCAGAGTATCGACTCCATGAGTTAGTCTCTGGGCTCTGCAAACCAGTCATAACAAACCTGTCAAACATTGTTTCCAAATTCTTGTGACTGAACCCGAAGCCTTATTCCATGTGAGTCTTACATCTGTTTCATTTTTTTATCAGTACTGAAGAATGGGAACTATCAAATAGACTACATCATTAAGCATTCTTGGACACAGTTAAAGAGACATGAGAAACAACACAACTTAGGGTTGACCTGATATCCCATAATCAAATCTGATTGATTACCTTAGAACCAGAGACTTTGAATCTTGCAGTGTAACATTTTGACAATTGTGGTTTTCCCCAGAGCTTGGGGAGGAGCCTGGGGGAGAAAGAGTACATTCTGCATATGTCCTGGAAGCCTTTATCATTCATTACAGAAGTATCAATTAAAATTCTAGGTATCAACACACCAGAATTCTAAGGATACACATACTTTGCTAAGGATGAACAATTTTTGTCTGCCTCAAAGCTCTTTACATCCTTTGTTTAACAAATTTTCTTCCTTATTAGAGGTCAAATAAAATCTCCATCACAACAGTCTATTGCTCCAATTAACAGCTCAGGAGACAATATATATGAATCAGAATTTGAAGTGTCTCTTTTATCCCTTAAAGGGACAAAATTGCTATTTTATTCATGGTCTAACAAAGATCATTGCACATCATAACCCTAATTGGCATTCCTTGTTGCATCTAACTAATCATTCAATGAGACTGCCTGAAAACATAAAAGAGTGTCAATAACAATTGACATGTTCTCCATGTTTGGATCCCTGCCTGGTTAGAATGGATTATGTTGCTCACAGGAAGTAAAAAGTTAAATTCCTGGTAGAAGAGGTGTCATTAGGACATAAATGAGCAGGAATGTTGTGTAGGGGGAACAATAGAGGAGATAAAACTAGAGAGATACCCTAAAAGGGAGCTACTGTAGATTTAAAGTGAAATGAGGCACTAAGAAAATGTCCAGAGATCTAATAGGATTAGACCAACTAACAATTTAAACAACAGTGGAGAGGCTACCTTAAATTCTCTCACCTGATAATGGCATTGATGATTAACTTGTACGCCATCCTAGAGCCTGATAGAATAAGAAGCAGATACAAATAGCTGAACACTGAACTGAGCTGGAATCCTGTTGCAGAGAAGGCAAATTGATGAGCAAAGTGAGCAAGAGGAGGCTGGGGGTAACCCACAGAAACAGCTGACCTAAACAAGTCAGAGCTTTTGGCCCCCAGATTGATCACGGGGGAATTAGCATGAAACTGATCCAGACCTCATGAATGTTGGTGTCAGTGATGAGGCCTTCGAAATGTATGGGGCCTCTTATAGTACATCAGTACTTATCCCTAGAACACGAATGGAATTTTGGAGCCCATTTTACATAGAGGGATACTCCCCCTGCCTAGAGACACAGGGGAGGGCCTAAGCCCTATCCCAAAGTATATGACAGGCTCTGAAGACAGCCCCCCACAGAAGGCCTCATCTTCCTTGGGGAGCAGAAATTATATGGGACAGGTAGTTTGTTATTGGCGGCCAAGGGATCAGGGGATGGTTAGGGTACTGTGATTGACATGTCAATCTTGTTTTTAATTTAAATAAAACAATGAAGAAAAAGGGTTAAATTCTGCCTTATACTTCTCAAATTGCCTGGGCGATCCTGCTGCTCCTTATATGTATAACAGCACAAGTTTCATTGACAGGCTAATAAATTTAGGCTGTTCTAAAACAGATGGTTCAAAGCTGCTTAAAATATTCAAAGGATGAAATGCCAACATTTAAAAAACTATTCTATCACTTTTCTTACTAAAAAAAAAACACTATAAATCTGCATTTCTCTCTAAAAGAATGAGGCTAGCCGACTCCAGGTTACTTCAGTTTTTTTTTAAATTTAAATTAGAAACAAGCTTTCTTTTAAATGTCATTCCCAGTGCCCTCACCCTCACCTCCTCCCCTGCCACACCAACCCTTGTCCAGTTTCCCACCATTCGAGATGGAATCTTGTCCTATTATCTCTCATTCTAGTCTAATGAACGGTTTAAACTTTGCTGAAGAAGCTAATACTAGAAAACTCACCATCTGTTGGATAATTCTGAGTCCTTTTTTATTTTCTTAATCTACAGTTTTACTTCTTAGGAAAGATGGACATACATCAACAAAGGTTTTTGAACTGGTTTTCCACAGATCATCTTCCCTGATAATAGGTAAACTTCTATTGGCTAATATTAATAGATTCAATCCAACTTTCAGGGATTTGGCCATGGCCTTGTTAAGAGAATCAATTTCCAAGTACACTGTCATTAAAGTTTGTATGGGACAATTAACTTGGGATGGTAAAATATCCAATGATAACATTGCATCACAGCTGCTCTGTGCTTCCTTGGACCATGATATGGGAATATAGAATTCCACCAGGATTTCCAGGCAACATTTGTGATCTAATATTCTGTCTCAATCTAATACAACTCCCACATGCTAAAACATTCCCAAGCACTCATAGACTGACATACAAGAGATAAATAAATACACACACACAAAACCACATTGGACACAAAATTTCAGCCACAGTAAAAAACAGCCATACTTACTGAGCATCCATGCAACAAGAAACAAGGACAAACAGCTTTCTTTGGATACCTGCGAAATTAATATTTTTTTCTGTGAAATTATCTTTGATTCTCCAATTCCAGCATCCCTCATCAAGTAATGAGCCTATATAAAAATGCATTAATTTTTGGTAATTTGTGGAGATTCCTGGAACAGGCTATCCACTATATAGTTTGTACACACTTTTTCACCCTCTGGAAGAGGGCTTATAAATTATGTGGTCTATTACATCTGCTATATATAGAATGCCAGGATATGTCTTGATGTCTTGTATCTTTGGAAGCTTGTTTTACTTTTTACGGAACAAACAAGAATTTTAAGCATCCTGACTGTATCATGACCCTTCTGAAGGCAAGAACTATCGTAAATTACTAGTTGGCCCTATGATAATGATTATTCCACTTGTGATAACACACTTTAATCCCAGGAAGAGTGACTTGATTTTAATGATAATTTCTTCAAGTCTTTCTAAACATGGACCATGACAGTTCTCACAGGGAATTTGAGTAAGTTGGAATAAAATGACATAAAATAAAAAATGATTAATATATTTCAGGATGAATGTGATAATGGGGGCAAAAATGCAATGATATATGTGCAAATAATATTCTACCTATTTTCTTTTTAAAAAAATCATTTTTTCCTTGAATAGATGTTTCTGTTCCTGCTAATTTTCACTATGAGGAAACAAACACTGTTTATCTACATTATGCAACAGCTAGGAAAACTAGAGTGTTTATCTGCATCTGAATACTAATAGAGATTCCTCAACTTGTATTAACAATGGGCTCATGTTCTCCTCATGAAGCAAAATGGCAGAGGTACCATGTGATTGGAAAAGAGAGGAACAAAGGAGGGAGGATACGAGGTGTGAAAAATATCTTACATACATTAGCTACATGAAAATCATTACCAAAATACCTAAATGGTATAAGTATGTAGAAGGATGAGATGGTAGGAATACAGATAAATTCATGAATAGGGTAAAATATTTAAAAATCCAAGTAGGCATGTACACAAAAAAGATCTAAACATATTTTGAGAGGAATAACTTATAATTGCTAAAGCTCTATTATAATGTGTTAAGTAAACTTTCTGTACATTAAATTCAAGGATACCTTATGCCCTCCTGTGAACTCAGCAGGCACTTAATTCCAGTGCATACACCTATCAAGAGAAACACACATATATATTAAATTTAATACTGTGAAACAGAAAAGTAATAAATGATACCAATGGGAAAATGTGATATTATATTTTCTGTCCACTGTAAATTTCATTGTCATTGGAGTTACCTAGGACACACATTGATATGCCTGTTTATAAATGTATTTTCAGAAAAGGTGTGTAGAGAACATTTATGGTCAACTGGGATGGCACCATTCCAGTGGTACAAAGTGAGTAAACCTGCAGAAAGTAGGGGCTTTGGAGGATGTTTTAATTGGTAAAAGTGTTTGGTGTTCTAGCATAATTACCAAATCCATACCATCCAAAAAAATATGAGGAAGGTCTGTGGTTTCAGTACTGCAGAACAAAGTTATACAGATACCAGGAGATTGTTGAACAGCCATCCTGTCTGGAACAGTGAGAATCAAGTTCAGTGATAAACAAAACTAAAATGGAAAATGAATACATATAGTGATGAAGTAAGGAACTTCCACTGGTTTCTGAATGTGTTCATGCACCCACGCACTGAGTGTATCATTATTGATTATCTACCACCAGAACTGAAAGTAAAGAAGCAACTATACACAAAAAAGTAGTAAGAGGAAAGAATGTCAGGTGAAAATATCACTCATGTCTCTGACTCCTGAGTGCAGGTGTGATCTGACTATATACATGGTATGTGCTCCTGCTGTCATGCATTCTATGACACAGGACTCCATATTTCTGAGAATTTTTCCAAATCTCCACATCTTTCTTTGGCTTCCTGTCATTCATTTAAGGGCAATAACGTAAAATGTAATTGATATTATTGAAAACAGAATATTTTTCTATGTACAATGACACAAGTAAAAAGTAACATGATAAACTTGAAAAGTCAAATTTTTGGGGGGTGTGTGTGTGTGTGTGTGTGTGTGTGTGTGTGTGTGTGTGTGATAATGAATGGAGACCATACAAAATAGAAATAAAATAAAGCAAACATATTATATAGCAATAAGAGAAAAATACAGCATTGAAAACATCACTTCATAAAATTTAATGAATATAGGTTTGATCTTATTATTTAAAATTTGAAATATTTCACTCAATGAGCAAATACAACTCTCTTTCTCATGGAAAACATCACATTGAGTACTTTAGTCCCACAGAATCATCAAAATTTTGCAAGTACAGATAAGTTTATCAGTTATAAATAATAGCCAAAATTGAGGAAATTAGAAATTTAAAGATGAAAGAAAACACACAGCTTAATATTCTCAGATGCCCATAGAGAAATCCAAGCTAAAATACACACAAAGTAGAAAGAACAATTTTACTGTTAAATAACAAATAAAGAATTATTGTATCATTTAGAAATTTTTAATATACTGCAGAGACAGCTCTGTGCATAAATTTCATTGCATATATATATATATATATATATATATATATATATATATATATCAATGGGATGGTGGAAAACAATTATTATCACAGCCCTGGGGTGACAGAGACAGGAAAGTTCCTATTCCTTGAGTTATAGATGGCCTAGCTTGCTCAATGTGTCCCAGTTCTTATTGAAAGTCACAAAACAATAGTGGACAGCTCTTCTGGAAGCACACATGAGATTGACTTCAGGCCTATATATGTGTACACATACAAAGAAATCTGTACCTACACAGATGTACATAATTTAAAAAGAAGGTTTATAACCAAACAGTAATTTGGATGAAGTATAAACAACAGTGAAAACACAGAGACAAAATCAGAACTTCAGAAAATGCAGGATTTTACTTCTATATCACTAGAAGATAATTAAATCTACAAATGTTAATTGTAACTAGCAATATAATAAGCAAGTTAAAATGACATCTGTATTAAATTCTAAACAACAACAGACAACAGGGATTATTTTCTATATTACATTGCTAACATATAAATATTACTTTTGAAAATTAAAAACCCAGAAGATAGAATTTTTTGTGAAACTTTTCTATTCATTGAGTAAATGAGAAAATATTTATCAAATCAAAATGTATTCTTTTTCTCACTCAAAGAAGATTAATAACTGTAATCATTTCATAAATTGATCTTGGTTTATTTAACAGGATAAGATATACCTACCATGGACTTAGTGTGGAATATTAATAATTATATATACTCCTCTCAAAATGCAAGAAATTTGGCAAATAGATTTGTGGCATTTTTAATGATGTTTTCAACACTTGTTAATTGTAGGTTTAAATGCTGTGATTCATTTTGAAACTTAAAAAGTACTTTTTGAAATTATTTGTAATGATTGAAAAATTCTTTTTTGTAATAACTCCATTTTATGAAATTACACATTTGATAGAAGGTAATATTTGATAATACAACATGTAATTTGTTTTATTGATACTGCATCTCCCTTTCTTGTCAATGACTGCCTGGACCATCACATCCTCCCACTGATACCTACAGTGGACATAGAATAGCGTATGCAGCCATTTGCAAATAATCCCAACCTAAGAGACCCCTCCTTCCGTTTCTTTCTTATTTTTTATTTCTTTCCTTATTTCTCCCTTCTCCTACTTCACCTCCCCCTTCATCTTCTCCTTTTCTTCTGTCCTTCTCATTTTTTATTTCCCAAGAAATGGTCAATATACAGCCAAATCTTTGAGGCCCGTTATCACCAATGACCATGTGCTCAGCAAACAACCAAATCTCATTTCTGATTCAAATTTCAAATTCCTGCTTTTTTGAGAAAGATTCTTAGTAAACTTTCACTAAAAACTTGCTTTACACCCTGTCACCATGCCACTGAGCTCAGTTTCTTCTCCTTCTCCAACTCCTGCCTTCACTTTTAACTAAGTCCCTATAAATAAAGTGCAAGGTTCAATTTTCCCATAATTGGTATACTTTGTTCTCCAGTAATGAGTCATTGGTTGAGATTCTTGTGGCCTCATTCTGAAAAATTAGTTATCACATGCATTTGTTACAATTTATCTCAGAGATAATCCAAGTTTTCATCAAAGACTCCCTCATCTGACTCTATTGCTTTTCCCATTTCCCAGAGCAGGGATTTTAATCCACTTCCAATACAGTGCACATCAAATAATTGTGTATTATTTGAATTGCTATTAGTATCATTATCATTATTTTCATTATATTACTTTAGTTTTGTGAGTAGGCTTGGCATTCCTGAAACATATTATATAGACCAGATAGGCATCAATAGCCCATAAATTCCTTTGCCTTCACATCTAAAATACAGAGATTAATGAAGTGTCAACTTTATGAACAGGTCATTTTTTTAATTATTTACATGTATTTTCTCAGTGTATACTTTGCCAGAACGTACATATGTTCACCATATGATTGCCCAGTGCCTAGTACCCAGTGCCCAGTGCCCCCAGAAAGGCAGAAATGTGCATCAGATTCTCTGGTAATGCAGCTATAAACAGTTATGAACGATCATGTGTAGGTGACGAAACACAGTCCTCTTGATCATCTTACTTATTTCTACTAAGTGGGACATCTGCTCTCTGTGTAGTTCAGAAACAATATTCAGTCATGTAATGTGTGTCTCCACTAAGCAGTGTGTACTTATATTCTAGTGATACTATATTGTTCTCTAACTCAGCAATACTTTCCATTTTTATCCATTTTGAGGCATTGTTTCTCTATTTTTTCATGTTTCTTTTCCCTCTTCTAAGGTCCATTTCACTGCAATCAGATTACAGTATTGTGCCTAAAATGTGTGCAATAAACATGGTCCCATTATGTAAAGGAATATCTTTGGAAAGATAATAGGACATAAATAAGCATGACTACCCTAGAGTTTCCCCTCCCACACAGGATAATGGCTTTGGGCATGGATACACACCAAAATATCTGTTGGCACTATGCCAGGTTTATTTTTATTTTTATATCTAGACAATTTCTCTCCTCAGTGCATTTGGGCTTGATCATATAATTCTCATGCCCTGCTAACTCCACATTTCAAAATAAGGATTATAACATAAAATACACATTAGAGAACTATGCTCTGTTTGTTTGTGTGATGCTTGATTGTTTTGAGGAGTAATTGTTGGTGTTTATTATTTTTTTCCTTTATATCCTTGCATTTCCTTATTTAAAGTTTCTCTGAATAGGTCAGAGGTGATTCTTTGAATCCTCCCCTTTATTTCAGTTGTCCAATATTGTTAAAATCCTCTACCAAAATAGAGCAGAAAACTGTATTTGGTACAAATTTTAAATTTTCCAAGGATCATGTTTTCCAAACAATCCTTGAGTTGATGCATAGATTAACATTATGCTTTAGGAGAATTGAATAAAATATATGTGTAAATTAATGAATTTATTTAATGAAATTCTAAAGAATTTCAACATTGAGTTTTGTGATAGTATAGAACTATGTTTTGAGGAACACATTAAAGGAAAGTACATTATGAGAAAAAACTGAAAGATTGAGGAAATGTTGAAAATACAGACTAAAATTACAAGGAATTATGAATAATTCCAAGAAGATAATGTATTGATTTCCAATTTACAAATCAACTTCCAGTCTTGAACATCTGTCTGTCTGACACACTTAAGTCTCTCATGTAAAACAAATAATTTCTTCAAAAGACCCACAGTTCAACAGACTCAATTTTTGTAGGTAAATATCTCCTTCACAAAAGTAATATGATATTAATATCACCCCTGATCTCCTCAAGAAGTCAAAAACTTTCTCCAGGAGTGTGTTGCCAGCACAATTCAACAACAATAAAGTTCATTGTCCTGCTTTCAGAGGGAGGGCTATTTACATCCCTATACTCCTATGACAGAACACTGTTTCCATAATCAATCTCTTAAGAAAATTTACAAGCCAATCAAGTCAATATCTTATGATTTTTTCTCTACTTGTGAACATAAGAAATAATGCCAGAAGTAGGAAATGTAGACAATAAAAACTGAAGATGGGAACATTTTAAACAAAACTGATAGATGCAATTTGAGTGTGTATCAAAGCCTACGTGTAAATATAAAAATTGTATATCATAATTTCTAACTCTTAAGCTACCTAATCTAAATTTATATAGCATATTAATATTTGACTACTATTAAACATATACATATTTATTTAAGTGAGGCTTTATAGCTTATACACATATGTGTATTTCTTTCATTACCTGCATAATAAAAATGAGATGAAATACAATAACATAAGAACTAACATATCATAGCTGAATAAAGTGTTCAAATGGAAGTTAGCCTAAATGATGTCATAAGAAAAAAGATTACCCTGGTTCTGGATCTTGGTGTTTGCTGTGTTGTTCAACCTGCCAGATTTCCCTCATCTTCAGTTGAGTGTAATCTCTCCCAAATCTTTCCGGGATTCTTTCCCTTTGTAGTAATCAGAGGAAATTTGCATCTCTCTCTCTCTCTCTCTCTCTCTCTATATATATATATATATATATATATATATATATATATATATATATATTCACAACTTCACTATTCGTTAGCTTGGTAATACCTAAGCGATGTTAACATTCACAAATTTAGAAATCTTGAAAACTTTATTGCAAATATTATTTGTATATCATCCCCATGAATGTTGGCTTCATAGGGAATACATCCTGGAAGGCTTTTTAAATACTGATAGTGATACTACTCTAAGGTGTTGTGACCACATTTTTAAAAACTTGCCAAAAATTAAAGTAAGTCTAATATTTCAAGACATATTTTGGTAGTTAATCTTCAATCATTGAGAAAAATTGACACAGGAATCTTTTTCTATTTCACTGGTTTTAAACACCATTCTTGCCAGAATGGTAGACTCAGTTTCTGCTTATATACACCAAGAAGAAAAATAGCCTGATGCTTTTTAATGCTTCTCAACTACTGGCAAAAACTGATGCCTAATAATCACACAATGTAATAGGGATTTCAAGTTCACATGTTAATAATTGGGATCTTTGTTGACTAGAGACAAAAAGGTTTGACATGTAGTTGGTTAAGGAGAATCATCTTTAACATTTAAGATAAAAATGAAAGAAATAGGTAATTTTTTGATCAAAGAAAAAGGAAAGGAAGGCACAAAAAAGATATATAAGCAAGTAAAATTAGAAATGAAAATGTGTAGGCTGTAATAAAACAGTAAAGAATGTTTAGGAATGCAGAAATGTAAAAACGAGGAAGCAAGGATGGAATAACAAAAGGCAATAAGCACAAAAATACAAGAATAATATTAATTTAATTATGTCTTCATATTCACACACATATATATATACATATATATTATTAATTTAATTATGTCTTTATACATATATATATATATATATATATATATATATATATATGCTTTGTAAAAATGATTGCTGATAAAATAGATCATGAAATTACAAGTAAATTAATAAACATGTTTATGTTATCATATTTGGCAGTGGGGAATATTATTGGAGAATTAATTTTTGGAATCAGCATGGACTTTTTAAAAATGATCTAAGCAAAAGTGGAGACTGTACCTCAAATGCCCTCCCCTGATAATTAGATTGATGACTAACTTATATGCTAACCTAGAGCCTTTATTCAGCAGATGATGGAAGTAGAAGCAGACACACACAACTTAAAACTGAACTGAACTGGAATCCAGTTACAGAGAAGGAGGTGTGATGAGCAAAGTGCTCAAGACATGGCTGGGTGAAACCTATAGAAAAAGTTGACGTGAAAAATGCAGAGCTCTTGGCCCACAGATTGATAACTGGGAGGCCACCAAGTTACTCATCCAGACCTCTAAACGTGTATGTCAATGAGGATGCCTCAGCAGTCTATGGATCCCCTGGAGGTGGACCAGTATTTATCCCAGGTTTACAAAGGGAATTTGAGATCCCATCAAATGTGGTGGGATGCTCTCTCAGTCTGGAAACACAGGGGTGGGCCTAGGCCCTGCCAAGTGTCATATGACAGACTTGGGAGAAACCCCATGGAGGGACTAGCCCTCCCTGGGTAAAATGAGGGGATGAAGAGGGAGAGTAGTTAGGGATTATTGGGAGAGGAATAAGAGAGAGACCTCTTAACTTATCCACATGAATCAAGGACATTGTCAACAAAAGGGCTTCCATAGACTGAGGTTTATATAGAAAGAATATATAATGGCTCCTGACACAAAGTCAGTAATGCTTTTCGAGGTGTCCCTCTAAAAATCTCAATATTAATCAAGCTGCCTCTGTAGGCTCCTGACTTAGGGAATGGAAAATCCTACTTGAGTTATAAAATGTATTCACCAAACAAATCTACTAGGAATCTAGGGGGAAAAGCATCACTTCTTGTTGCCTTTAAAATGGAATATATGTGAGCATGAGTGTCAATTTTTTTATCTATGTTTCCTGTTACATATGCCTGCCTATTTGCCAACACATATCTCACTGTAAAAACATTGACAAACTCTTTGAACCCATAAAATGGGTCCAATAAGCCACATGAAGCTCAAGTACAGTGATAATATTGGATATTTTACTCCCCCGAACAATATCCATTGTATATCCCTAGACATCAGCATGCATTAAAGTGCATCTTCTGTCATTGAAGCCTATAGTGGTTTAAAGTATATGGGTCACAGTGAAGACCACAGATTCCAGGACATGTGTGAAAAACTCCAAAATTGTTTAACAGGAGAAAGCAGAAAGAACACCCTCCCAGGTCATTTGGCGGGCAGATATACCAGGAAAGCAAAGTATAACAAGCCTGTGTTCTATATGAGATACTGTATAAGGGAGGAAATTATCTGTGTCCCCTTCATACATTCTCTGTAGAGAACTGATATGCCAGCTACACAGACACATCGAGTGTCCCTTAATATCTATGGCCTCCCTAAAACATTCTTTCCTAGGATTCCAAATTATCTGTTATCAATTTTAAGAGTAGAGGCCACACACTTCTTTTGTGAATAGTTAGTTTTGTATAGCTTCTAGTTTTTTATGTGATTATAATATTCCTTCATCTGTTTGTGTGGACAACAAATCCTCCATTTTAGCCCTGAATATCCTTCCATTCTTATAAAGCTTTAATAATATGAAATCCTTATTAAAAGGTAAAAAGTGTTTTGATTTACATTGCCCTGATGACGAAGGATGTTGAGCACATTTTTATGTGTCTCTCATCCATTTTAGATTCCTCTATTGAGAATTCTTTATTTAGTTTGTACCCTACTTTTTTACTGGATTATTTGGTGTTTTGGAAACTAGCTTCATCAGTTCTTCTTAAATTTTGGAAATCAGCCATCTGTCAGATATGGGGTTAGTGAATATCTTTTCCCACACTGTGGGCTGCCATTTCTATTTCCGACTGTGTCCTTTGACTTAGAGTAGTGACTGTTTGTGTATGTTGAAGAATAGAGGAGAACAGAATAAGAGATACCATGAGAGAGGTTGCAAGTACAGGATTAATTAGAAATCAGGCAGTAGAGAAATGTCTACAGATCTGCAAGAATGATAACAAGTAACCTACTAAGGAACAGGGGAGAAGCTACCTTAAATGCCCTCCCTTGATAATGAGATTGATGAAAAACTTATTTGCCATCCATGAGCATTCATCCAGCAGCTAATGGAAATAGAAGCAGACCCCACAATTACACAATGAAGTTAACTATTTTCTAGTTACATAGAATGAGACACGGTTGGTTAAACTCAAGAAAGAACTGACTTGAACTAGTAGGAGCTCTTGACACCCAGACTGATTGCTGGAAATCCATCATTGAACCGATTCAGATCCTATGAATATGGATGTAAATGAGGAGGTCTTGTAAATCTATGTGGCACCTTGTAGTAGTTCAGTAATTATCATTAGCCTAAGAATGGATTTTGGTAGCCCATTCTACATAGGGGGATACTTCCTGAACCTAGACTACGGTTGAAGGCCTAGGCCATATTCTGAGAATATGACACACAAGGAGGTCCCTCCCCATGGAAGACCTCACTCTCCTATGGTAGCAGAATAGGTATGGGATATCTAGCGCATTATTTGGGGGCAGGGGATGCAGAGAGGGGAAGGAATTTGGATTGACATGAAAAATAATCTTGTTTCTGGTTTAAATAAAAATGGTACAAAAATATAAAAAGTACAACAAATAATGTATCAAAATGTATGAGTGAAATACCAGGGAGCATTAATCCTTCACACAATAATACAAGAAACTGAGGGTTGTCTCCATTTTTGTAACTGCATCATAAGGGATATATGTAAGTGGTCATCAATCAGTTGGAACTGTATAATTGTGTGTTTACTTTCATGTGTAATGGAGAGAAACCATAGTAGGTTACAGTCCGGGAGCTAAAGTAAAAATACTTTTAGTAAGAGAGAGAATCTTGCCTTCTGCCTAAGTCCAGTAGGATATATTGTGAGGTCATGAGTGGGTGTGTTTGCTTTAGAATTTTTAACATGTAATAGATTGTGACCGAAAGATCATAAGTGTTTCCAGCTAACTGTGATAGAAATCTCTCTGTCCAAATCATGATACCAAAAGAAGGCAGCAACTGAGATGCAGATTTGCCCTTGGGGATTTTAGTATCCTATAGTATGTGGCATTGTACAACATTTAATGTCAACATACAATGGAGTTCAATCTCCAAATGAGCCTATGACAAAATGTTTGTGCATTTCCAAGCACCTGGATCTTTTAACCGACATGAGGTTACCTAATCTTACAAAATACTCTTTGAAAAACCTGCTTCAAGTAGATTTTCTCTTCCTTAAGAAGTAAAATCGTATTGTGTATTCTCTATTTAGTTGTCTACCCCAATTTTTAATTGGATTATTTGGTGTTATGATGACAACTTTCTTCACTTCTTTGTATATTTTAGAAATCAACCCTTGGCAACATCTGGGATTGGTGAATATCTTTTTCATTTTTTTTGACTGCTGTCTTGTCCTATTGATTATGTATTTGACTTACAGAATCTCCTGTTTCATGAGGATCCATTATTGTATTATCAATCTGAGTGTCTTGCTACTGTTGTTATCTACAGGAAGCATCTTCTATACGTAGTCATTCAATGTCAACTCCCAATATCTCTGCTAAGAGGTTCAGTGTGTCTGGATTTTGATTGAAATCTTTGATTCATTGGGACATTATTTTGGTCAATAGAGGAATCTAAAATGGCTAAAAGAGACTTGAGATATTGTTCAACCAATGAAACAAATGGATGGAAATAGAAGAAATCATCCTGAATGAGGTAACCCATACACAGAAAGAAAAACATATTATGTACTCACTAATGTATGGATATTAGACATAGAGCATGTGATAAGTAGCCTACCATCCATAACTCCAGAGAAGCTAGGAGAAAGAGCAGGGGAGAAAAGGAGGGTATAGGAGAATATGAGGGATCATTTAGATTGGTGAGGGAAAAGAAAAGTTGAGGGCAATAAAAGAGATACTTTAATAGAGGCATAAATTATAGGTTTGAAGAGAAATATGTCACTAGGCAAAAGTCCAGTATTCCACAAGGATAATCCCAACTAAGACTCTAAGAAATAGTGGAACGCTACCTTCAATACCCTTACCCTATAATGTGACTGATGACCACTTTCTATGCCATCATATAGCCTTCATCCAGCAGCTGATGGAAGCAGAAGAATATATGCAAAGCTAAATAATGACCAGATCCCCTGGAATCTAGTTTCAGAAAGGAAAGAACGATGAGCAAATGTGTCAGTACCAGGCTGGAAAACCCCAGAGAATCAGCTGATGTGACCGAGTTGTAGCCCACCCACTCCATTCTGACAACTGGGGAACCATCATAGTACCAAATATGCCCTTCTTAATGTGCTGATCAGTTGGGCCTAGTGGACACTTTATGAGCCTGTGACAATGGAACCAGTATGTAGTCCTAGCACAAGAATGGACTTTTGGAGCCCCTTCCCTATAGAGGGCTACTCTCTCATTCTAGATACTCAGGGGTGTGCCTAGGCTTTGCTGAACATGATGAGACAGACTTTGGTGATACTCCATGGAGGCCTCACCCTCTCTGGAGAGAGTATAGGATATTATATGGGAGGTTGTTTTGTGGCATGTGAATTTGGAACAATCAAGGATTGGGATTGGTACCTAAAATACGATTGTTTCTCCCAAAGAAAAATTCATTCAAAATTGAAAGAAAATTAAAAAAAAACCTTTTTAGAGACATAAGTGTATATGTTGGGATATGTCCTTGTGAATATATGTATCTATTTTTTGTTGAGGAACAAAACACTGATGATTGAGTAGCCAAGCAGGAATATAGGAAGTGCTACCAGACCAGGAAAAGGCTGCAGAGAAGAACAGAGAGAGAGGGTGGCAAAATATGCCATTCTGCAGAAGGAGTAATATTCCAGATAATGTATAAGCCATAGCCTCATGGCAATGCATCTATTAATAGAAATTTGTTAATATTTAAAACAGAGCAGGACAATAGGAAGCTCTAAAATCACCCAACATTTTAATAAATAATATAACATCTGAGAGTTTGTTTAGGGCAAAAATGCATTGGGACCAGGTGGAACAGAAACCTCAATCTTCAAGATTATTTTTTCCCACCTCTCTGTCTACCTACGAACTTATCATCCATTGTCACCTATTATTACATAATATTTAGTTTCTTTCTACTTATATATGCAGGGAAGTAATTTGTCAGCAAGACAAAGTGTTGATTTTTTGGTAGAAATGGAGAATAGGATATCTCCAATTTACCGAGAACAAATTGTTACATCAATAATTATCGCAATAGAAAGGAAATTGTTCCTGCAGGCTAGGTCTTCAAATTTGTTTGTGGAGGGGGCAGCAGTTGAGTTACCAAAAGCATTTTACGAGTGAAAAAGGCAACTCCTATGTAGCCATCCCCCCCCCACACACACACATCTCAAATCACAAAATGATATGTTTCACGATAAAACTGATGATATAAGTATGCAATGAATTTTTTTTAATTTTTTCAATTTCACTTTCAATTCGTTTAAAGAATTTCCAAAATGTTTATAGCATGTATTTATGGTTTCAAATGAATCCAATCTTTGGTCTTAGTAAAAGCAAATGTAGGATATATACCACAATATAAATGGTCTATCTGAATTATGATTTTTCTGGCTGTAATTAGAAATTGTTATTGTAGAATTACAACTTTGTGAAGCAGGACCAGCTCTAAAGCACAGTTACTGACAGTATGAAGCTCATCTAATTTTCTAATTAACTGGAATGCAGGAAGTCCTGGGTTCAATCAGCAGAAGTTCATTAGCTATTCTTGGGAGGGGAGGCCTGTATTCCAACTGTCAGAAAATGTGGCAGAAATATATGAAGGACTTGCTTTTATATACATTTAATTTTAGCTCAGCCAAGTGAATCTGATAATCTGCTTCAAAATGTGTAACCATAATATCATAAATGCAAATAAAATAATCATAGCATACTTATTTATTTGATTAAATATTGTTGGATTTTATTGAGAGCTGTTTTTATGTGATTCAGGATGGCCTTTGAATCTTGATCATAATTCATTGCTTGCATCACAGTTCTCTCTTACTTTGCCTGATAAAATCATAGAGTAAATGTTGAAATGGATACACATACAATATTTAGTAATTTTTTTGACAGCCATACCTAATAATTCTCTTTTTACTTAAAAATCCTTGCTTTCGCCATGTTGCAAATTGCAATGATAAAATGTTCAAGCCGAGAATGTGGTGCATCTCTTAAGTACTATCCATACATCACTTCCTTTCTGGACTATTAACACTTTTCACAAAGTAAAACTTGATCTTTCTATCCCTAAGTATATACTCAAAATTCACAAAATCAATCATCTGGTTTCTCATGTTTTCTTGCTCTTCTGTTTCAATAATATGAAACTCAATCAAACTTTACTAATATAAAATTGGAACTAAAGAAGATATTAAGAATGTTCCATCATATCTAGAAAGTGGATTAATTTGTTTGCTCAATATAGAAAATATTGATGGTACTTTTATTGTCCTTAATCAAAAACATCAAGACTTGTGCAAACTAATGCTTTGCAACTACTGGCACTTTGCAGAAATTTTTCTGTGTTTCTTTCAAAGGGCTTTTTCCCAAAGAATATTTTGCTCATCTTTTGATATGAAATCATTATTAAGTTGGTAGCGATTATTGCAGTTCTTTCTAATATTAAAATCCTGGCTAAAATAAGCAGATTCATGTATGTTCTAAGATCCATCTGCCAATGCATTTTTTCTGACATTATAGCCTCACTGAGAAATTGTCCCTTTATAAATGGGACTGCTTCATGGACTAAAGGCGTGCAGTCCCATGAACAGGCCTCAACCTGTAGGGACAGTAACTGATTGAAGCATAATTACATAGAAATGCCTTTCACTGTCTTGTAATATCCAAAAAAAGTCTTCTGGTTGTAACAAGCTAGTGCATGTCACCTCCTTTGTGTGGAAGCATTGCCACAAGATGAATTCATAATTTAAATGTGGGAAGTCACAACTTAAGGATACATGGTTGAGGTGTCTATACAACTTAACAAAAGGGATGGTGGCCAATGTTTTTCTCAGAATTTCTAATACCTGTTCCACTGTAACAGAGACTTGGATCCTCACATCTTCCCACCCTGTACCCCTACACTTTTTTCCTTTGGTTTTTTGAGACAGGGTTTCTCTGTGTATCATTGGAGCCTATTCTGGCAGATTCTCTGGAGACCCGGCTGGCCTCGATAACTCACAGAGATCGGCATGCCTCTGCCTCCTGGGATTAAATGATTGTGCCTCCAAAGCCCGGCTGTATGACTATCTTCACCACTTAGACTACTGAGCTCCAATTACCTTCCCCCGTCCTGTGATTCTTACACAAGTTCAGTCACTTTGGATATTGTGGTCTCTTTGTCCCCTGGCTTGCTCCTGCCATCAAGGTTTCTCATCTCTGACTTTTCCTGTCTCAACCCCCTCAACGTGTCATGGATTGCTTCACTCTGGACCTTTCCAGTTACCTCTGGATATTTGTCCCTCATATCTCTAGAAAACCTTCTCAAACCTCATGACAAGCAAATACCATTACCATGTCATTTTTCTTTGTCCATTCAACAGGGTTTATTTAACCTATATGCAATAGAAACTGAACAGAACATGCCTATATTATTTAATGGAAAATTCTGTGATAATCAGATGGGGATAATATTTAGAAATACAAAAAAATTTATTTGTGTAACTTTGAAATTAGTGAGAAACATATATTAGTATGTTTTACACATTTAGTGTTTATATGTTTAACTAAATGCATGTCTATATAGCACATAATTTCCTGGTTCTAGTGTTTGCCAGAGGCAGACATAGGATTGTCTGCAACTGGAGGTACTATATAGGTGCAGGAAATTAATCCCAAGTACCAAGGAAGTGCTCCCAATCTTCAAACCATTGAGTCATCTTACCAGCCAGACTACAACTTCAATTAGGTTGGCATATCCTCAAGGAAACATTAGGTGACACAAGTGTGAATTTAAAGAAGCACACATTTAAAGGAAATCCAAACAGATACCATATTGAGCATTGCATGATTTTTCTTGGGAATTGGTTTCCTTTTTTGAAAAACATGGTGTCTTTTTCAGTCAATCCTAACCCTGAAAGTTATTTTTTAGCACTGAATTTCCGCTTTGGTACACTGTTTTGCAAATGGTTTATAGTGGTGTCTACAAACAAACGTGTTTCTGTGAATACTCTTCTTAGGTGGGGAAACTCATGTTATACATATTCTCTTGAATGACTGAAACTGCACTCTCTCAAAAGTGAAGAATTTGTCCTGCTGCAGGTGCTTGCTTTCCAAAACTTCTTTCAGAAGGACACATAGCCACACACTGGCCAGCAGAAAAATCTGAGGTGAACATCAAAATATGATCAGATGTTAAGATCCTATTTTTGCAAAGAAAAGCCAATATCTGACCTGGAGTATCATACCATACAGTATTTTAATGCAAATATTGTGAGTTAATTAATGTCATAGTTGGATAGACATAGAAACTTCTTTCTATAACACCGCTTACTTTACATAGACCCATTAAGACTCACTGTACACACAGATGGCTAGTGTACATTAGGTGCCAGGTTTTTAAGTGAGGCTTGGGAAAGTGCATTATCCAGGGATCCATTCCATCATCATCATCACCATCATCATCATCGTCATCATCATCATCATCATCATTAATTTAACTTTACAGCAGAGGTTGTCTTCACAGTCCTGACTTACCTAGAAGTCTATTTCCAGATAGGTCTGGACTCACACTCAGAGATTCACCTTCTTTTTCCCATAAATGTTGGGACAAAAGACATGCAGCCACTTTGCCAGCTGACTTTTCATTCTTTACCTAAGCAACTCGTCATGGCCAATATCAATGGGTGCCAGAATGGCTACTGTGCATAACCCATGCAGAGAGTCCAAACTATTTGTTTTCAATCCCAGAATTTGTTTGTCTGTGAAACCTCTTTCATTAAACAGCCAGGTCATGCAAAACAGGCTAAGTCCCATCACCAGCAGAGAAAACCGATCACAAGAACACCCCCAGAATGTCAGCAGAGAACACTGATCACGAGCATACCTCTGGAACTTTGATTACTTCCTGAACCCAACTGCCACTCCAGTTCTGAACTTCAACCACTGTATTTGTGCACAGGTCTTGGGAAAAAAGCCTCTCACAAATAATATCTATTAATGACTTAGTACAGACAGTTACCATTGGAGGTCAGGCTCCACTGGTGAACTGCCCACACCAGCAGGGAACAATGATCGAGAGCAAATCTCTGGAACTTTGATCACTTCCTGAAGCCAACTGGCATTCCAGTTCTTTTGGCCTGCCAGAAGTGTGCACAAGTTTTGGGAAGAAAAGACACCTTCCTACAAACATACTTGCTTACCCTATTTCTCCTCCCAGTTGCCATGGGAAACATCCTTCAAACTTCTTTGCCTGAGGTAAATAAATTACGACAGTTTTCTTTGCTCAACTGTTTAGAAACTACCTGTCTAGACCATTTGAGAGAGACCTACGGGCCTCAACTAGGCTGTGGCCTTTTGACCACACATAGTGATCTCTCAGACCATGGAGTACTAAGAGCAACCAAGATGCACAGAAAGAAGTGTACACCCAGGCCAAAATCGTGGAGTATTTGACACACAATAAATCCCAGAAGGATTTGCCACCTCAACAACAGCTGCCATGATCTCTCCCCATTTTTCTGTGCAAAAACTCACATTTGGACCAGGAGGAATTGCAGGGGTGTCAGATAATCACACTCTGGACGTGTAGACATACAGTACTATATAAAGCAGGCCCTGAAGTATCTACAGACATTATGGGCACTTCAAGCTCCACAAAGGAGCTGAGACAGGGCAAGTAAGGAAAGGGACCACTCCTTTTGCAGGTCCCTGATACCTTGAGAAAAACAGTGTGCAGTGATCACAGTCTATCTGCTTTCCATTCAGTCATCAGAAAAACACCTAGGTTATCTTTTCTGCCCACAAAGGAGAATTCTGAAAGACACTATGGTATGTCTCTCCTGTTGGAAAATAATATGGACTCTGGAAGCACTAACACCCAATACAAAAGTTGAAAGGGAGTTTGCCATTGTTCTTGGAACATCTGGGTCTGTAAATACTCCATTATTTTCAGAACATGCACAGGTAATTCCAACTCTACATGTGAATCCCAAGAACATTCCACATGTGAGCGAGGTGTGCTAGACAATCCCTCACATTCAGAAGGGTCTAAGGAACCATTTTCTCTGGTGCTGGTTCTTTTGGGCCATTTCATTTCACTCAAAGGCCTGTAATATTATCCATTCTAGAAGACTGGACATACACATAAATGCCCTGGTCTGATGAAAATATCGAACACACTCCCTCTTACAAAGTGGTGCCCAGGGGTTCCTGGTCTAGGAGAATCAGATTAACACAGTAAACCCCTGCAAAAGGAAGCCTCAGTAGATAAATCCAGGACACAATGGCCTAGAGTTGCAAAATTATGACGCACAAACTTCAAGCCCTGCGTTAAGAGATGAGGGAGTCATAACACAAAACACTTTTGATGAATGGGACACTGATATCTTAGTGGGGACATCTGAGTCTCCAGACACTACTGCATCTGCTGAAGAGGTCCAAGTAGCTTCCAGATCTACTGGAGAGGCCTTATCATCAAAGATATTTGAAGCAGGAGTTCTGGATTATTCCACCCCTGCTGATGATACTGTGTACTGATATTTCTCGGTCCCTGACTCTTTTCAAACTTTGCAGTTCAATCAAGTACCTACAACACAGTCCATACCTGTAGAGTTGATGTTCGCAAATATGCCCATTCAGGATGAAGAGCTGACACATTCTCCCTGTATGAAAGAGTACCCTAGGACACTGTCTTCTATCAAATACAGAATTCAATAGGCAGCCACTGCACAAGGAAGCCTGAATAGTCCACATCGTAATGACAATCGCTACGGCCAGAAATGCTAAGACCAACAATATCCTACAAATTCCTTAACATCTGAGGGAGGCCTAACATCCATCACAAAGTTTAATGGGACTTTAACATTGTTCTTGGTACATCTTTGTCTCTAAACCTTCCAATACTCTCAGAACAGACACAAGTTGCTTCCATCTCCATTGATGGGCCCAAACACAGTCCATGCATGAGGCCATTCTGGATAATCTCTCACATTCAGAGGGGTCTCAGGAACAATTTGCCTCTGTCCCTGCATGTTTTGTGCCCTTTCAGATAACCCAAATGCCTATAAAACTATCTGTTCCTGCAGACTGGGCATATACATATATGCCCTTCCCAGAGGAATAGATCACACAATATCCATCATACAAATTGGGTTCAAGATGCTACTCCTCAAGGAGAAGAGATTAAAATAGGAAACCACAGTAGAAGGAAGCCTCAGTACAAAAAAAAAAAAAAAACCAAACAACACTGGAATAGCACAGCAATCCTATGACCCACAAACTACCTGCACTAACTGAAGTGCTGAAGTAGGTAAAAAACCTAGCTCATCTGCTGAATGGGACATTGATTTTCCATGGTGAAATTCCTTCTTCCTCAGTAGAGGCCCAGGTAATTCCAGGTGTCCTAAAGAGATGTTACCATCATCCACAAGTAAGGGAGTAGTTATGGCGGAAGACTCCCCTAAAGAGGGGTTCCTGGACCAATCTTGCAATTTCCCTGAATTTCCTCAGCCTCTGCAGTTCACTCAATGTCCTATAATACTGCCCATTGCTGTAGACTGAAAGTTAACAAATAAATCCTCTCAGGTGGAAGAGTTGACAGCTTCTTCCTCTTTCAAAGAAGACCCCATGCCATCCTCAACTATGAAAATCAATAATCACCAGATAGCCACAGCACAAGGAAGACTCAATTGTTCACAACCTTGTGACATTTCCACAGGTCAGGAATCCAATGACCCAGAACCTCCCGCCTGTACTTTAACATCTGTGTGAGGCCTAAAATCCAACACAAAACATGAATGGGACTTTGACATTGTTCTTGGTACATCTGGGTTTCTAAAGATTCCTTCATTCTCAAAACAGGCTCATGTTACTTCCATACACACTGAGGAAGCCCCAAAAATTCCGCATGTGAAGGTGGTGCTGTGGATGATCCCTCACCTACAGAGTGGTCTCGGGAACCATTTTGCTCTGTCCATTGATCTCTTCTACCCTTTCAGTTCTCTCAATGACTTATAACACTATACATTCCTGTAGAGTGCACATACACATATATGCCCTTCCTAGAGGAAGAGATCACACATTTTCCCTCTTACAAACTGGTTTCCAGTCCTTCCTCCTTTAGGACAAGCAGATTGAAACAGGATACTAAATTAGAAGGAAAAGTCAATAGATCACATCCAGATCACAATGGCATTGCACAGCAATCCTAGGACCAACAAAATTCCTGCACTGCCTATAGAATGGAGGGAGACCTAAATCCTTACATATCTGATGAATGGATCAGTGGTTTTACCATGCGGACATCAGAGAGTCCAGACTATCCTTTATCATCAGAAGAGACTCAATTAACTTTCAGCTATCCTGGAGGGGCCTTAACATCATGTATCAGTGAGGGAGGAGTTCTCATTGAAGACTGCACTGTACAGGGTTTGCTGAACCAATTTTGCTCAATACCTGATTCTTCTCAGCCTTTGCAGTTCACTCAAATTCCTACAGCATTGTCCATACCTGTAGAATGGAAGTTCACACATAGTTCCTCTCAGGTGGAAGAGCTGACAGCAATCAACAGACAGACACAGCACAAGGAAGACTCCATAGATGGTTTCGTGATGCCAATTCCTCAGAACATAAATCCAATGACCCCAAACCTTCCACCTCTGCTTTAACAGTTTAGGAAGGCCTAACTTCCAATATAAAAGAAGATAGGGACTGTGACATTTGTCTTGGTACATCTGGGTCTTTAAACCTTCCATTATTCTCAGAACAGAAACAGGTTACTTCTACTTCTACTGATGAACACTGTTGAAATATGTTGCAGCTTATTTGGATGATTCCACTCATTCAGTGGCGTTTCTGGATTCATATTGCTCTGGCCATGGTTATTTTTGGGCATTGCAGTTCACTCAAGGTCCTGTAACACTACCCATATCAGCAGATTGGACATACACTCATATGCCCTACCTGGATGAAGATATCACTCACCCTCCCTCTGTAAAAGTGGGTGCCAAGGGTTCCTGATATAAGACAAGGATGGTGAATCATGAAACTACAGCAAGAGAAAGTCTCAGTAGATAAAAAACAGGTCAAAATAGCCTAAAGTTGCAAAAATACAATCAGCAGACTCCTTGCACTTTCTTAAAAGCTGAGGGAGTCCTATCACAAATCACTTCTTATAAATGGGATACTGATTTTATAATGGAGACATCTGATTATCCGGACATTCCTGAATCCTAAGAAGATGGCATGGTTACTTCAAGACCTAATATAGGGGCTTCAACATCATCCACAATTGAGGGAGAAGTTCTGGATGATGCCTGGCCTTCAGTGGGTGCTCTGGAACAATTTTGCTCTGTCCATGATCAGTACAGCCTGTGTGGTTCAACCAAACCCAACAACACAGTCCATAACTGTAGATAGGTCTTTCACACATATAGCTCTCAGGTGGAAGAGCTAACAACTTCTCCCTCTATAAATGTTGACCCCATATCATCCTCTTGTTTGAAAACCAGAATTCAACAGGCAGCCCCCGCACAAGGAAGCCTCAACAGATCACATTCTGATGAGAATTACTCAGGCCAGAAATCTTATGACCGAGAATCTCCCTGGAATGTCTTAACAACTTTGAGAGGCCTAACATCCAATACAAAAGATAAATTGTACTTTGACCTTATTTTTGCAACATCTGGGTCTCTAGACTTTCCCATATTCTCAGAACACTCACAGGATACTTCCCCCTCTACTGGTGGGGCCCAGAGTCTAAATTAAGGGATTTCTGAATGTAGGACCGAGAAGAGATCTGGAACCAGGGAGATCTCCAGAGACCTACAAGGATGACACAATCTGACAATCCAGGCAATGGTGGAGAGGATAACCCAAAAGCCCTTCCCCTAAAATGAGATTGATGACTTCTCTTTATGCCATCCTAGAGCCCTCATCCAGTGGCTGAAGGAAGCAGAGACAGACATCCACAGATATACACTGAGCCGAAATCAGGAATTTAGTAGAAAAGAGGGAGGAATGAAGAATGAAGTGGTCTGTACCAGGTTGGAGAAACCCACAGGAACAGTTGACATGAACAAGGACGAGCACATCAACCCCAGATGCTGTCAGGGAGGCCAGTACAAGACTGATACAGACCCCTGACCATGGATGTCAATAAGGAGGCCTCTGCACTCCAGGGAGCCTCTGGTGGTGGATTAGTAATTTTCCCTGGTGCAAGAAGTGACTTTGAGGTCCCATCTCACGTGAAGGGTCACACTTTGGTGCTGGACACATGGGGAAGTGCCCAGGACCAGCATAGGAAGACTTGGTGGACTTTGCAGAACTCCCGTTGAGGGCCCTACCCTGCCTGGGGAGTGGTGGGGTGGGGGGTGGGGGAGGAGAGTTGGGGGTGAGGGGAGGGAGAGTGTGAAGCGACTTGAAATAAGCTTGTTCCCTAACTAGATCAAATAAAATAAAATAAAATAAAATAAAATAAAATAAAATAAAAAAGACAGGGTCTTTCTGTGTAACTCTGGTTATTATAGAATTTTCTATGTGACCCAGCCTACCATTGACTTCCTGATTTTACCTCCCAAGTGCTAGGGTTAAAGGTACGTATCCCTACACAAGGTCCTAAATGGTTTTTTTTTTTAATTGTATAGATGAGATTATGGAATAATATAGCTATTCATCTCTTAAATATTTTTGAAAATTTTAATATATTTCCTTGAAAAACAGGCTTTTGGAAACAAAAATATCCACTTTTTGATATTAGAATAGTTTATATTATACTTTATTTTTCCGTGTTTTTCAGAATACTGTCATTTCAGAAAAATAGGTAAATTGTTATCAACAAACTCTTCTTAGTTGGTTACAAACCAAAGTGACAAATAGTATGTGTCTAATATTAGTCACAACGTTCATATTTTAAAATCATATATTCCAGCCCTAAAATGTTTCAATAAATACAATATTTAAAATCTTTGTTTTCTATTTTTGAGCAATTTTTACATGGATATGTTTTTTGGATTATTTTGGTTGTTACTTTTCTATGGACCTTGTACAATACTATCACCCAGGTAGGCAAGATGAGCCCACCGGTACAACAGCAGCAAGTCTGCTACAGGAACAAACAATCACTCTCTAATGTTTGCTCCACAGGTGGAAATTCTTGCCTGGTATTGTAAACCATGTCAAATGTCCAAGGCTGGGGAGGTCATAGACCCTTAATTAACCTAATATGTTTGTTTTGCTAAATTGACATGATATTCCTGTCCTTCTGAGTAAAATTACACATTACACAGTGTAATGCTTTTTCAAGTTTGGCTAGAGAGCCTTCCTTTTGTAGTAAATGGTCTGTAGTGACTATAGAGATTCCTAATTGGTTAAAGATTTGAGAATAAATGATTTTTGAGTGACCAGACATAAGTGGAACAATTGTATCAACCCCTCAAAGGCTCAGGAATGTCAGAAAATAGTGGATAGAAGAATGTAAGAACTGGAAAGGCAACAAGATGACTAAGATGGCGAAGGTGTTTGCCGCCAAACCTGATGACTTGATTTCAACCCCCGGAATCTATATAGAAGGAGAGAACTGACTCCCATAAAATATTCTCTGTGAGTGTGTGTGTGTGTTCCTGTGTTTGTGTTTATGTGTGTGTGTGTGTGTGTGTGTGTGTGTGTGTGTGTGTGTATGTGTGTGCACAATGCACATATATGCTGTGTTGTGTGTGCACGTACCTGCACACTTGTGTGTTTATGTGTATGTACAACCAGTAAATTGTCAGGAGCCAGCCCTGGTTAGATATAAAAGTCCGCCTTACAAGAGGCCTGGCGACCTCTATGCTCATCTAACCACCAATTAGTAAAGCACCCCACCCCTTAGGCTCCAGGACCTGGCCTGAGAGCAATTAACACCTATTCCTCCCCCACTTCCTCTTTCTCTACTTCCTCCTTTCTCTTTAAAAACTCCTTGTTTGCATTTAATAAATTAGACCTTGACAAGGACACTGTTTGGTCTGGCTTCTCTTTCTTACCCATTTATTTTCAGGCTTAGTCTATCTCAGACCCAGGAATTACTGTAGCCCCGAGGGCCAAGGAAGGTGGCGCCCAACGTGGGGCCCGAGGTACGGGCTCTTCACCAAATGGAGACCCCCCCAAAAGAAAACCTCAGTAGTACACACCCACAAGGAAGTTCTGCTCCCCATTTGCGACTGTTGCACTGTTGAACTCAAAACAGCCGTGATCACCTGCAAAAGATATACACAAGACAGAGCCTGAAAACACCACATCACGGGCTGTGGAGAGGCTCATAGTAGCCTGATCTTCTCTGAGGATGTATATGAAAGTAATGGTGGGGAATCTGGTAGGGGTAGGGTGTGGGGGGCTGATGACGGACTTTCACCGGTGATGTAGCCACTGGCAATTTGCACATCTCCTTCAAGCAAACCCTCAATCACTCCTGTAAACAACTGCAATAATTCATGTGGATGGACACATGCATGCGTGTGCGTGTGTACGTGCCCACACACACACTCACGCAGCTGCACAGACATGTACATACACACACACAGACATAGACAGAGACACATATACATACAGATAAATGCACACATGCACACTCTCAGACATATACCGACAGACATACATATAGATACAGATAGATACCGACACAGACACACAGACACACAGAGATAAATAGATACACACAGCATGAAAATGGAAGGGGTTATTTGGGAGGAAGAAAGGTATTAATGGAAGTGGCATGGGGGGCAAGACAGGATTATGTGGGGTGGAGATGAATAAAATACATTGTAGGTGTGTGTGAAAATGTTATAATGAATATTATTATATAATTAATATATGCTAATAAGGAAGTTTAAAAATAAATGTTAAAAGAAAAAAAAGAAAATTAGCTGAGCTTCATTCTGTTAGTAGTCACGATTAAGAGATTGGTCTGCTTCACACAGCTATAATTCTACAATACCAATTTCCTAATACAAAAAGAAAAATCATAGTTCAGATTGACCATCGTAATTGTGGAATGTTTCCTACACTTGCTTATACTAAGACCAAAGATTGGATTCATTTGAAACTCTAAATACACACTATAACACATTTGGAAATTGTTTGAATGAATTGAAAATCAAATTGTAAATTTTGAAAAAAATCCTTGCATATTAATATCAACACCCTTTACTTGACACATATCATTTTAGTCCTGTTTGTGAGAAGGGGTTGGTTACATAGGAAGTAGCCTATTTCACTCTGGAAATGCTTTTTGTAAATGGACTTAGCCCCACTCAACAGACAAATCTGAAAACCTAGCCTGCAGGAACTATCTACTCTCCCTTGAGATAATTGCCCTCCCTGGGGAAAAGGATGGGATGAAGTGGGGGGGTTGTTTGGGGATTGGTGGGTGGGGAGTAAGAGAGAGTCCTCCAAACTTACCAACATGAATCAAGGACATTGTCAACAATAGAACTTTCATAGATTGAGGTTTATATAGATAGAATATATAATGGCTCCTGCCACAAAGGCGGTAGTATTTTTCTAGGTATCCCTGTAAAAATCTCAATATTAATCAAGCTGCCTCTGTAGTCTTCTGCTTAGGGAATGGAAACTCCTCCTTGTGTTATAAAATGTATTCACCAAACACATCTACTAGGAATCTAGGGAAAAGAAACACTTCTTGGTGCCTTTACAATGGAATATATGTAAGCATGGGTGCCAATTTTGTTATCTGTATTTCCTGTTACCTATTCTTGCCTGTTTGCCAAGGAATATGTCAATGTACAAACATTGAAAACTCTTGAACCCATATAATGGGTCCAATAAGCCACATGAAGCTCAAATACACTAATATCATTGGATATGTTATTCTACCCAAACAATATCCATTGTACATCCTTAGACATCAGCACACATTGAGGTGAGTCTTCTGTCATTGATGTCTATGGTGGTTTAAGGTATATGGGTCGCGGTCAAGACCACAGATTACAGGACAGCTGTGAAGAACTCCAAAATTGTTTAACGGGAGAAATCATAAAGCACAGCCTCCCAGGACATTTGATGGTCAGATATAGCAAGAAAGCAAAGTATAGCAAGCCTGTATTGTATATGAGTTAATGTATAAGGGAGGGACTTCTCTGTGTCCCATTCATACATTCTCAGTAGAGAACTGATATCCCAGTTACACAGTCACATCGAGTGTCCATTGCTATTTATAGTCTCCCTAAAACATTCTTTCCTAGAATACCAAATTATCTGAGATCAACTTTAAGAGTAGATGCCACACACTTCTATTGTGAATAGTTAGTTTTGTATAGCTTTTAGTTTTTTATGTGATTATAATATTCCTCCATCTGTTTGTGTGGACAACAAATCCTCCATTTTAGCCCTGGATGTTCTTTCCATTATTATAAAGCTTTAACAATATGAAATCCTTATTAAAACATAAAATGCATTTTGATTTACATTGCCCCGATGGCTGAGGATGTTGAGCAAATTTTTATGTGTCTCTCATCCATTTTAGTTTCCTCTATTGAGAATTCTCTATTCAGTTCTGTACCCCACTTTTTTAACTGGATTATTTAGTGTTTTAGAAACTATCTTCATCAGTTCTTCTTAAATTTTGGAGATCAACCCTCTGTCAGATAAGAGGTTGGTGAATATCTTTTTCCACACTGTGGGCTGCCATTTTTTACATGACTGCTTCCTTTGACTTACAGAAGCTTCTGGTTGTCTAGGGTGAAGACTAGAGGAGAACAAAATAAGAGATACCATGAGAGAGGTTGCAATTGTTTAAAAATAAATCAGGCAGGAGAGAAATGTCTGCTGATCTACAAGAATGATAACAAATAACCTACTAAGGAACAGGGGAGAAGCTACCTTAAATCCCCTCCCTTTGTAATGAGTTTGATGACTAACTTATATATCATCCAATACCCTTCATCCAGCAGCTAATGGAAGAAAAAGTAGATCCCCACAACTAAACACTGAAGTGATCTAGTTTCCAGTTACATAGCATGAGACAAGGCTGGTTAAACTCACAGAAACAGCTGACCTGAAGGAGGAGGAGCTCTTGACACCCCGGCTGATTGCTGGGAATCTATCATGGAACTGATTCAGTTTCTATGAATATGGGTGTCAATGAGGAGGTCTTGTAAACCTACATGGCCCCTTATCACTAGCCTAAGAATGGATTTTGGTAGCCCATTCCACATAGGGGGATACTTCCTGAAGCTAGACTACATTTGAGTGCATCGGCCATATTCCAAGAATTTGACGGACACTGAGGACCCGCCCCAAGGAAGACCTCACTCCATTTTGGTAACAGAAGTGTTATGGGATATCTAGGGCATTATTTGGGGGCAGGGGATGCAGGGAGGGAGATAGAGTTTGGATTGACATGAAAAACAGTCTTGTTTCTTGTTTAAATAAAAAATGGAACAAAAATATAAAAGTACAACAAATAATGTATCAAAATGTGTGAATGAAACACCAGGAAGCCTTAACCCTTCAACAAAAAGTACAAGAAACTGAGGGTTGTCTCCATTTTTGTAACTGCATCATAAGGGTTATATGTATGTGGTCAACAATCAGTAGGAACTTTATAAAGATGTATTTATTTACATGTATAATGGAGGGAAACCATAGTAGGTTACTGAGGGGCAGCTAAAGTAAAAATACATTTAGCGAGAGAGAGAGAATTTTGCCTTCTGCCTAAATCCAATAGGATATATTGTGATGTCATGAGTGGGTCTGTTTGGTTAAGAATTTGAACATGTAATATATTGGAACCAAAAGATCGTGTTTCCAGCTAACTGTGACAGAAATCTCTCCCCAAATCATGAGCCCAAAAAACAGGCAGCAACTGAGATGCAGTTTTGCCCTTGAGGATTTTAGTATCATATAGTATGTGTCATTGTACTACTTTTAATGTCAACATACAATGGAGTTCAAGCTCCAAATGAGCCTATGACAAATTGTTTGGGCATTTCCAAACACCTGGATCTGTTAACTGACATGAGGTTACCTAATCTAAATAAATAGTCTTTGAAGGACCTGCTCCAAGTAGATTTTCTCTTGCATAAGTAGTGAAACCCTATTGTGTATTCTCTATTTAGTTGTGGACCCCACTTTTTAATTGGATTATTTGGTGTTGTGATGACAACTTTCTTCAGTTCTTTTTATATTTTAGCAATCAACCCTTGGCAATATCTGGGGTTGGTGAATATCATTTCCCATTGTTTGGGCTGCTGTATTGTCCTATTGACTCAGTATTTGCCTTAAAGAATCTCCTCCGTTTCAGGAACCCCGATTATTGCATTATCAATCTGAGTGTCTGTGCTACTGTTTTTATCTTCAGGAAGCATCTGCTATACCTAGTCATTCAATGCCACCTCCCGATATCTCTGCTAAGAGGTTCAGTTTGGCTGGATTTAGATTCAAATCTTTAATTCATTGGGACATTATTTTGGTCAATAGGAGAAGCTAAATTGGCTAAAAGAAACTTGAGATATTGCTCAACCAAAGAACCTAATGGATAGAAACCATCCTGAGTGAGGTAACCCATACACAGAAAGAAAAACATGTTATATACTCACTAATGTATGGATAGTAGACATAGAGCAAGTGATAAGTAGCCTACAATCCATACCTCCAGAGAAGCTAGGATCTAGTAGGACCCTAAGACAGACATACATGCTTGCTCAGAGCACGTGAAAGGCACAAGATCTCCTGAAGATTGGGGAAGGAAGAAGTAGGTAGAAGAAAGTACGGGGAGAAAAAGGAGGGTATAGAGAATATGACGGATTAGTTAGATTGACGAGGGGGAAGAATAGTTGAGGGCAATAAAAAGACACCTTAATAGAGGCATAAATTATAGGTTTAAGAGAAATATGTCTCTAGGTAAACGTCCAGTATTCCACAAGGATAATCCCAACCAACACTCTAAGAATTAGTGGAAAGCTACCCTCAACACCCTTACCCTATAATGTGATTGATGGCTACATTATATTCCATATTATAGCCTTCATCAAGTAGCTCATAGAAGCAGAATATATGCAAAGCTAAATGATGCCCTGATCCCCTGGAATCCAGTTTCAGAAAGGGAAGAACGATGAGCAAATGCTTCAATGCCAGGCTGGAAAAACCCACAGAATCAGCTGACGTGACCCTGTGGTAGCTCACCCACTCCATTCTGACAACTGGGGAACCATCATAGTACAAAATAATCCCTTCTTAATGTGCTCATCAGTTGGGTGAAGTGGACACTCTATGAGCCTCTGACAGTGGAACCAGTGTGTATTCCTAATAGAAGAATGGACTTTTGGAGCCCCTTCCCTGTTGAGTGCTACTCTCTCATTCTAGAAACTCAGGGGTGTGTCTAGGCTTTACCTCACATGATGAGAGACACTTTGGTGATCCTCCATGGAGGCCTCACCCTCTCTGTAGAGAGTATAGGGTATTATATTGGGTGTTGTTGTGTGGCAAGTGAATATGGAAGGGACAAGAATGGGATTGGTACCTAAAATAAAATTGTTTCTCACAAAAAAATTCATTTAAAATGGAAAGAAAAGAAAAAAAACAACTTTTTTAGAGAAATAAGAGTAGATGTTGGGATATGTCCTTCTTTATATATGTCTCTATTATTGGTTGATGAACAAAATACTGATGATTGAGTAGCCAAATAGGAATATAGGCAGTGCTATCAGAACAGAAAAAGGCTGCAGAGTAGAACAGAGAGAGAGGGTGACATGAGATGCCATTCTGCAGAAGGAACAAAATACCAGAGAGTATGTAAGCCATAGCCTCATGGCAATGCATCTATTAATAGAAATGTGATAATAATTAAAACAGAGCAGGCTAATAGAAAGAACTAAACATCACCCAACAGTTTAATAAATAATATGACATCCGAGAGTTTGTTTGGGGCAAAATTGAATTGGGACCATGTGGGACAGAAACCTCAATCTGTCTACCTATGAACTTATCGTCCATTGTCACATGTTATTACCTAATATTCAGTTTCTTTCTGACTGTATATGCAGGGAACTAATTTGTCAGCAAGAGAAGATTAGTGTTGATTTTTTTGGTAGAAATGGAGAATAGTATATCTCCAAGTTACAGAGAGCAAATTGTTACACCAATAATCATCACAACAGTGAGGAGATAGTACCTATAGGATAGGTCTTGAGATTTGTTTGTGGAGGGAACAGCAGTTGAGTTACCAAAAGCATTTTTCGAGTGAAACAGGCAACTTCTATGTAACCATCCCCTACACACACACACACACACACACACACACACACACACATCATATCACAAATGATATGTTTCAAGGTAAAAATGATGATATATGTATGCAAGGAATCTTTTTGAGTTTTCAATTTCACTTTCAATTTATTTAAAGAATTTACAAAGGGTTTGTAGTATATATTTAGAGTTTCAAATGAATCCAATCTTTGGTCTTGGGCAAATAAAATGTAGGACATATTCCACAATACAAATGGTCAAAATTAATTATGATTTTTCTGGTTGTATTAGGAAAATATTATTGTTGAATTACAACTTTATGAAGCAGGACCGGCTCTATAGCATAGTTACTAACAGAATGAAACTCAGCAAATTTATAATTGACAAGAATGCACAAAGTCCTGGGTTCAATCATCAGCAGTTCATTAGATATCCTTGGGAGGGGAGGCCTGTATTCCAACTGTCAGAAAAAGTGACAGAAATATATGAAGGACTTGCTTTGGTTTAAACTTAATTTTAGCTCAGCCAAGTGTATCTGAGAACCTGCTTCAAAATATATAACCATAATATCATAAACATAAATATAATAATCATAGCATCCTTATTTATCTGAGTAAATATTGTTGGATTTTATTGAGAGATGTTTTCATGTGATTCAGGATGGGCTTGGAATCTTGATCATAATTCATTGCTCTACTACCTCATTGCTAGCATCCCAGTTTTCTCTCACTTTTCTGATAAAATCATAGAATAAATGTTGAAGTTGATACACACAAAATATTTAGTTATTTTTTGAGAGCCATACCTAATAATCCTTTTTTTTTACTTAAAAATCCGTGATTTCATGCTTAATGAATACCAAGATAGCACTCAAAAGAATAAAACAGAAGTAGGATTTGCATGCTCCAATATACTCACCTGAATACATTCACCAGTTTGCAAATTGAAATAAAATATTCAAGACGAGAATGTGGTGCAACTCTTGAGTAATATGTATACATCACTTCCTTTATGGACTATTAAAACTTTTCACAAAGTAAAACTTGTTCTTTCTATCCCTAAGTATATTCTCAAAATTCCACAAAATCAATCATCTGGGTTCTCATGTTGTCGTGCTCTTCAGTTGCAATAATATGAAACTCAATCAATCTTTGCTAATATAAAACTGGAACTAAAGAAAATATTAATGAGATTCCATCATGTCCTGAAAGTGGATTAAATTGTTTGTTCAATATAGAAAATGTCGAGGGTACTTTTACTGTCCTTGATAAAAAACATCAAGACTTGTGCAAACTAATGCTTTGTAACTAGCGGCACTAAGCAGAAAATTTTCTCTGTTTCTTTCAAATTGTTTTTATTCAAAGATTCTTTTTGCTATCTTTTGATATGAAATCATTACTAAGTCCTTAGTAATTATTGCAATTATTTCTAGTATTAAAATCCTGGCTAAAAATAAGCAGAGTGAAGTATGTTCTAAGACCCATCTTCCTATGCATTTTATTTTGGCATTATACCCTCACTGAGAATTTGTACCTTTACAAATGGGACTGCTTCATGGACTAAAGGGGTGCAGTCCAATGAACAGGCCTAAACCTGTACGGACAGTGACTGATTGAAGCCCAGTTACTGAGAAATGCCTTTAGAATTCTTGTATTATCCAAACAAATCTCCTGGTTGTAACAAGTTAGCACATGTCACCTCATTTGTGTGGGAGCATTGTCACAAGAAACCACCAGATGAATTCATAATTTAAATGTGGGAAGTCACAACTTAAGGATAAACGGTTGAGGTGTCTATACAACTTAACAAAAGGGATGGTGGCCAATGTTTTTCTCAGCATTTCTAATACCTCTTTCATTGTAACAGAGTCCTGGATCCTCAGATGTTCCCACCTTGTAACCCTACACTTTTCCTTTTTTTTTTTTTTGAGACAGGGTTTCTCTGTGTAGCATTGGAGCCTATCGGGGCACACTCTCTGGAGACCTCAAACTGGCCTCAACCTCACAGAGATCTGCCTGCCTCTGCCTCCTGAGTGCTGGGATTAAAGACATGTGCCTCCAAAGCCCGCTGTATCCCTACTCTTCCCCACTCCAACACATGAGGTCCAATTCCCTTTCCCGTCCCATGATTCTATTATAGGCTCAGTCACTTTGAATATTGGTGTCTTTTTGTCTCTTGACTTGCTCCTGGCATCAAGGTCTCTCATCCCTACCATTTCCTCTCTCATCCCCCTCAACCTCTCCTGGATTGCTTCATTCTGTACCTTTCCAGATGCCTCTGGGTATTTCTCCCTCATGTGTACAGAAAAACTTTTCGTCCCTCATGACAAGCAAATATTATTACCATGTCATTTTTCTTTGTCCATTCAACAGGGTTTATTTAACATATATGCAATAGAAACTGAACAGAACATGCTAAGATTCTTTAATGAAAAACACTGTAATAATCAGATGGGGAAACTATGTATAAATATTAACAATATATTTGTGTAATTTTGAAATTAGGGAGAAACACATATTAACATGTTTTACACTTTAAGTGTTTAGATATTTAACTAAATTCCTGTCTGTGTAGCACATGATTTCCTGGTTCTAGTGTTTGACAGAGTCAGACATAGTATTGTCTGCAACTGGAGGTACAATATAGGTGCAAGAAATTCATCCCAAGTACCAAGGAAGAGGTCCCAAACTGAAAACCATTGAGTCATCTTTCCAGCCAGTCTACAACTTCAATTAGGTTGGCTTATCCTCAGGGAAACATTAGGTGAAGCCAGTGTGAATTTAACGAAACACATTTAAAGGAAATCCAAATGGATACCATATTGAACAGTGCATGATTTTTCTTGGGAATTGGATTCCTTTTTTGAAAAACATAGGGTCTTTTTCAATCAATTTATATTCCTGAAAGTTACTTTGTAGCACTGAATTTCAGCATTGGTACCCTGTTTTGCAAATGGTTTAAAGTAGTGTCTACAAACAAACATGTTTTTCTGTGAATAATCCTTTCAGCTGGGTAAACTCAAGTTATAAATATTCTCTAGAATGACTGAAACTGCACTCTCATGAAAGTGAAGATTTTGTCCTGCTGAAAGGGCTTGCTTTCCAAAACTGCTTTCAGATGGTCACATAACCACACACTGGCCATCAGAGAAAACTCTGAGGTGAACATCAAAATTTGATCAGATGTTAAGATCCTATTTTTGCCCAGAATAGCCAATATCTGACCTGGAGTATCATACCATGCTGTACTTCAATACAAATATTGTGAATTAACTTAATGTCATAGCTGGACAGACATAGAGAGGGTTCTTTCTATAACACTACTTACTTTAACTCGAACCATTACGAGTCACTGCACATACAGATGGCCTCTCTGCCTCAGGTGCCAGCTTTTTATGTGAGGCTTAGGAAAGTGCAGTATCCAGGGATCCCTTCCATTATCATCATCATCATCATCATCATCATCATCATCATCATCATCATTAATTTAGCTTTGCAGCAGTGATTGTCTTCACAGTCCTAACTTACCTAGAACTCTATTTCCAGATAGGTCTGACCTCACACTCAGGGATTTACCTTTTTCTTCCCTGTAACTGTTGGGATAAAAGACATGAAGCCACTTTGCCAGCTCACTTTTCATTCTTTAACTAAGCAACATATCGTGGCCAATATCAACGGGCACCAGAATGGCTACTGTGCATAACCCATGCGGAGAGTCCAAACTATATGTTTTCATACCGAGAACTTGGTTGTCTGTGAAGCCTCTTTCATTAAACAGTCAGGTCATGCAAAATTGGCTATCTCCCATCACCAGCAGAGAATACTGATGGCAAGCACACCTCCAGAATGTTAGCAGAGAACACTGATCACGAGCATATATCTGGTAATTTGATCACTTCCTGAACTCAACTGCCACTCCAGTTCTGAACGTCAACCACAGGACTTCTGCACAGGTCTTGATGGAATAAAAGCCTTTCACACATAATATCGCTTAACGTCTTCCTACAGCCAGTTACCATTGGAGGTCAGGCTCCCCTTGTGAACTGACCTTGCCAGCAAAGAACAATGATCAAGAGCAAATCTCTGGAACTTTGATCGCTTCCTGAAGCTAATTGCCATTCCACTTCTTTTGGCCTGCCAGAAGTGTGCACTTGTCTTGGGAAAAAAAGACTCCTTCCTACAAAAACAATTGCTTATCATATTTCTCCTCCCAGTTGCCATGGGAAACATCATTCATCACTCTGCGTGAGGTAAATAACTCAAGACACTTTTATCTGCAAAAGTGCCTTAGAAACTACCTACCTAGACCAGTTGAAAGAGACCTATGGGCCTCAACTAGGCTGTGGCCGTTTAATAACACATCGTGGTCTCTAGACAATGGACGACTATCAGCAACCTATTGCACAGTAGGAAGTGTACACCCCAAACAAAAGCCTGGAGTATTTGACACACAATGAAGCCCAGAAGGATTTACCACCTCAACAAGAGCTGTGATGATCTCTCCTAAGATTGCAGTGCAGAGACTCACATTTGGACCAACAGGAATTGCAGGGGGCGTCAGATACTCTCACTCTGGATGTGCAGACATCCAGTACTATAATGCAGGCACTTAATTATTAACAGACATTGTGGGCACTTCAAGCTCCACAAAGGAGCTGAGACAAGGCAAGTAAGGAAAGGGACCACTCCTTTTGCAGGTCCTTGATACCTTGACAAACACAGTGGGCAGTGATCGCAGTCTATCTGCTTTCCATCCAGTCATTAGGAAAACAACTAGGTTATATTTTCTGCCCAGACCAGAGAAGTTTAAAAGACACGTTATCTCTCTCCTGTCAGAAGATAAGGTGGACTGAGGAAGCACTAACATCCAATAGAAAAGTCGAATGGGAATTTGACATTGTTCTTGGAACAACTTTGTCTGTAAATCTTCCATTAATTTCAGAACAGGCACAGGTTACTTCCATCTCTACTGGTGAATATCAAGCAATTCCACATGTGAGGCAGGTGATCTGGATAATCCCTCACATTTAGAGGGGTATCAGGAAGCATTTTCTCTGGTGCTGGTTATTTTGGGACATTGTAGTTCACTCAAGGGACTGTAATACTCTCCATTCTAGCATACTTGACATACACATAAATGCCTTCCCCTGATGAAAATATTACTCACACTCCCTCTTGCAAAGTGGGGCCCAGGGGTTTCTGGTCTAGGAGAACTAGATTAAAACAGGAAAACCCTGCACAAGGAAGCATCAGTAGATAACAACCGGGACATAATGGACTAGAATTGCAAAAATAAGACCCACAAACTCCAAGCCCTGCCTTAAGGGATGAGGGAGTCTTAACACCAAACACTTATGATGATTGGAACACTGATATTTAGTGGGGACATCTGATTCTCCAGACACTATTGCATCCTCTGAAGAGGTCCGAGTAGCTTCCAAAATAACTGGAGAGGCCTTAGCATCATACATATTTGAAGAAGGAGTTCTGGATTATTCCACCACTACATAAGTTGCTGTGGACCGATATTACTCAGTTCCTGAGTGTTTTCAATCTTTGCAGTTCAATCAAGGACCAACAACACAGTCCATACATGTAGAGTCGATGATCACAAATATGCCCTCTCAGGATGAAGAGCTGACACATTCTCCCTGCATAAAAGAGGACCCTAGGCCACCCTCTTCTATAAAATCCAGAATTCAATAGGCAGGCATTGCAAAAGGAAGCCTGAATATTCCACATCCTAATGACAATTGCTAAGGCCAGAAATCCTATGGCCAACAATATCATCCAAATTCCTTAACATCTGAGGGTGTCCTAACATGTATCACAAAGTTGAATGGGACTTCAACATTGTTCTTGGTACTTCTGCGTCTCTAGAACTGCCATTACTCTAAGAACAGACACAGATTGCTTCTATCTCCATTGATGGGCCCAAACACAGGCCATGCATGAGGCCATTCTGGACAATCCCTCACCTTTAGAGGGGTCTCAGGAACCATTTTGCTCTGTACGCAAATCTTTTTTTGCACTTTCAGATAACTCAAATTACTACAACACTATCTATTCCTGTGGACTGGGCATACACATATATGCCCTTCTCAGAGGAATAGATCACACAATGTCCATCATACAAATTGGGTTCAAGATGCTTGTCCTCAAGGATAAGCAGAATAAAATAGGAAACCACAGTAGAAGGAAGCCTCAATACAAAAAACCAAACAACATTGGCATAGCACAGCAATCCTATGACCCACAAACTACCTGCACTAACTTAAGAGCTGAAGGAGGTCTAAAACCTAGCATATCTGCTGAAAAGGACATTGATTTTCCCATGGGGACAGACATTCCTTCTTCCTTAGTAGAGGCCCAGGTTATTCAAGCTTCCCTAGAGAGGTGTTACCATCATGCACAAGTAAGGGAGGAGTTCTGTCTGAAAACCCCCCTGAGGAGGGGTTCCTGGACCAATCTTGCACTTTCCCTGAATAGCCTCAGCCCCTGCAGGTCACCAAAGTTCCTATAACAGTGCTCATTCCTGTAGACTGAAAGTTAACACATAAATCCTCTCAGGTGGAAGAGTTGACAGCTTCTTCCTCTTGCAAACAGGGCCCCAGCCTTCCTCATCTGTGAAAATCAATAATCATCAGACTGCCACAGCACGAGGAAGACTAAATAATTCACATCCTTGTGACATTTCCTTAGAACAGGAATCCAATGATGCAGAACTTCTCACCTCTGCTTTAATATCTGTGAGAGACATAAAATCTAACACAAAACATAAACTGGAGTTTTACATTGTTCTTGGTACCTCTTGGTTTCTAAACCTTCCTTCATTCTCAAAACAGACACAGGTTACTTCCATCCCAACTGGGGAAGCCCAAAAACTTTCCACATATGAGGTTAGTGCTGTGGATGATCTCTCACCTACATAGGGGTCTCAGGAACCATTTTGCTCTGTCCATGGATCTTTTCTGCCCTTTCAGTTTACTCAAGGGCTTATAACATTATCCATTCCTATAGATTGTACATACACATATATGCTCTTCCCAGAGGAAGAGATCACACACTCTCCCTCTTACAAACTGAGTTCCAGTGGTTCCTCCTCTAGGAGAAGCAGATTCAAAGAGGAAACCACAGTAGAAGGAAAAGTCAGTAGGTCACATCCAGATCACAATAGCATTGCACAGCAATCCTAACACCTACGAAATTCCTGTAGTGCCTAAGTATGGAGGGAGACATAAAAACTTGCATATCTGATGAATGGATCATTGGTTTTACCATGGGGACATCAGAGTGTCCAGAATATCCTTTATACTCAGAAGAGACCCAAGTAACTTCCAGCTATCCTGGAGGGGCCTTAATATCATCTACAAGTGAGGGAGGAGTTCTTGATGACGACTGAACTGTAGAGGTTTTGCTGAACCAATTTTGTTCTGTACCTGATTCTTTTCAGACTTTGCACTTCACACAAGGGCCTACAACTCTGTCCATACCTGTAGATTGGAAATTCACTCATAGTTCCTCTCAGGTGGAAGAGTTGACAAACTCTTCTTATTTCAAAAACATCACCATGTCATCCTATTCTATGAAAAGCAGTATTTAACAGGCTGACAAACCACAAGGAAGATTTGTAGATCATTCGTGATGCCAATTTCTCATATCATAAATCCAATGACCCAAAACCTTCCACCCCTGCTTTAACAGATGAGGAAGGTCTAACATCCAATGTAAAAGATGAAAGGGATGCTGACATTGTTCTTGGTACATCCGGGTCTCTAAACATTCCATTATTCTCAGAAGAGGAACAGGTTACTTCTATCTTAACTGATGAAGCATAAACAGTGTCGAAATGAGTTGTAGCTTATGTGGATGATTCCACTCGTTTACAGGGGTTTCCAGATTCATACTGCTCTGGCCCTGGTTATTTTTGGCTGTTGCAGTTCACTCAAGGTCCTGTAACACTATCCATTCCAGCAGATTGGACATACACACATATGCCCTACCTGGATGAAGATATCACTCACCCACCCTCTTTAAAATTGGGGATCAAGGGTTCCTGATCTAGGACAAGGAGTGTAAATCATGAAACTACAGAAAGAGGAAGTGTCAGTAGATCAAAAACAAATCAAAAGAGCCTAGAGTTGCACAAATACAACCAGCAGACTCCTTGCACTGCCTAAAATGCTGAGGAGCTCTAAAAACAATCACTTCCTATAAATGCTATACTGATAATATAATGGAGGCATCTGATTCTCCGGACATTCCTGAATCCTCAAAAGAGGGCATGGTTACTTCAAGACCTACTGGAGGGGCCTTATCATCACCCAAGTTTACGGAGAACTTATGCATGATGCCTTTCCGTTTAGTGGGTGCACTGGCCCAATTTTGCTCTGTTCCTGAACAGTACAGCCTGTGCAGTTCAACCAAAGACCAACAACAGAGTCCAAAAGTGTAGATTGGACTTTCACACATATGTGCTCTCAAGTGGAAGACCTATCAACTTCTCCCTCTATAAAAGAAGACCACAGACCCTACTCTTTTGTGAAAATCAGAATTCAACAGGAAGCCCCTGCACAAGGAAGCCTCAAGAGATCACATTCTGATGAGAAATACTCAGGCCAGAAATCTGATAACTGAAAACTTCCCTTGAATGCCTTACCAGCTGAGAGAGGCCTAACATCCAATACAAAAGATAAATGGGACTTTGACATTATTTTTGCAAAAACTGGCTCTCTAGACTTTCCCATATTCTCAGAACAGTCACAGGATTCTTCCCTTTGTACTGGTAGGGTCCAAACAGAGTCCATAATTGAGGGAGTTCTGAATGATCCCTCATATCCAGAGGGTTTTCCAGAACCATCTTGCTCTGACTATGGATCTTTTCTGCCTCTTCAGTTCACTCAAATGCCTATAACACTATCTATTCCTGCAGACTGGACATACACAAATATGCCCTCTACACAAGAAGAGATCATTGATTCTCCCTCCTACAAAATAGGATCCAGTCATTCCTCCTCTAGGAGAAGCAGATAGAAACTAGAAACCATCATAGAAGGAAGCCTCAGTAGATCCCATCAAATCACAATGGCATTGTACAGCAATCCTATGAACCACAAACTCTTTCCAATGTCTTAAAATTGATTGAGGACTAAAACCTAGCATAACTGATGAATGGTTATTTGGTATTACCATGGAGACTGACATTCTTACACACTCAGAATTGGCCCATATTTCATATTAATCTACCTGACAGGTTATAACATCTTCTTAGAGTGACTTGCTTATAGGTCCCCTGCAGAGGCCTCAGTGAACCAATTTTGCTCTGTCCCTGATTCTTCTAAGCCTTTGCAATTCATTAAAGGGAGTATAACACTGTCCATTTCTGGAGACTGTATGCTCGTACATATGCTCTCTCATGTAGAATAGCTGAAACATTTGCCCTCTTACAAACGCCGTCCATTGTTGTCATCCTCTTTGAGAGGCAGACATAAATTAGGAACTACAGCTTAAGTAAGATTCAATGGATCATCACCAGTTTATCATGGCCTATTCCAGAAACTCATTAACCCACAAACTCCTTCCCCTTCCTTAAAAGATGAGGAAATAATAACATTTAACACATTTGATGGTTGGGCCGTTGTCATTTCTCGTGGGTCTTCCTTTTTTGAGGTCTTCCTTCATCTTCATTATAGACACAGGTTAACTCCAACAATGTTGGAGAGGTCCTAACAACTACCACAAGTAAGAGAAGTATTCGTGAATACTGCCTCTCCCTGGAGGATGATGTGAAAAACTTTGCCCTGCCAAGGTTCCTTGTGGCATGTGTTGTTCACACAAAGTTCTGGGTTGTTGTCCACAATTGCAGAATTTCACACATTTGTTATCTCAGGGATAACATTTTCCTTCTTCCAAATGTTTTCCCATGTGTTCCTGTATTAAGAGAAGCAGATGGAAACAGAAAACCACAGCAAAAGGAAGCCTCAGTACTGCACATACTGATTAAAATGGTGTAGGCTAGTAAACCTACGACCCACAAATTCCCCTCTCAGTTCTAGTACTGATGAAGTCATCACCACCAACATACTATTTGAAAGGGGTTAACATTTACGCTAGTTACATATGGGTCTCTAGACTTTCCGTTGTTCTCACATCAAACACAGGTTACATTCATCTATAATAAATATGTCTTACATACTTCTACATGTGATATATGATTTACAGAATGTCCCACAACTACATGTTGGATTGTGGACCACTTTTCCTGCCCCTGATACATTTGAGCCTTTGAAGTTTACCCAGGGGCCATTTAAAACTGTCCATACTGACATATTGTACGTTTCAAACTCCCCCTTCCTATGAAGATGTCACTTTCGCATATACTTCTAGGACTCTAGGGACAATACATTAAAAACTATGGGGAAGAGATGCAAATACATAGACCCTCAGCAAGGGTGCATCACAATTTTTGCCTCATAATTAGATGGCTTCAATCACATCTCACAGAACTAGAATGCTTCAGTCCCATTCACATGCATCAAATGGGCCAGATATGCCAGTATACAAGCTGATATTCAAACAGAATGCTCATGACTGAATAAGTTAAGAGATATGTAGTTTAGAACTAATGGCCTAAGAAGTCCACAGAAATATATTTCCCTTTTTATGTATATATTTAAGATCCCTCATAAGCAGATAGATATCTCATGTCTTTATTCATAGCAAAAATTCTCATAAATAAAACTAAGCCAGTAACAGGACACAATTTAAACTTCTATTTACCAAAGCAGTTTACTGACATATGCACACTGAGAAACAATGTCTTTGGAATATTCTTAGTAGATCAACATGCAATGTGACATCCATATCTTTATTCATTTGATTTGGACATTACCTAGTGACCAAATTGATTTCAGACAAAATATTGTTGGGATTTAGACCTTTGCATTTTTCACAGGAGTGAAAATATTCCTAAACTTTAATCAAGGAAATCTGAGGTGTATCCAGTCAAGGAGAAGCGAGGTGAGACATTTAACTTTCATGTCAGAAGCCTCAGATCTTCATATTAACTAGAACAAATGTTTGTATATTCCCCTCCAAACAAGTATTCCTAGAATATATATTTATTCTCAACTGGGACTAAGAAAGTCCTGCTCTAATCAGAGGATATTAGAGATGTACCTGAGTGCATGACCATAAAATCATGGCTCCTCACTCTTTGGAACACGAAGAAATGAAATACTACCCCAAGGTTATGAATCTTTCTATGTCCATGAAAAGAGGGATAAAGGTAAGAACTAGACATAAAGGCATCAAAACTAACCTACTGAACAAGGGGTACTTGGAAAATTCTCATATGTAGAAATTAACTTATTTCTACTAATCACATGAGTATACCATATGATTTTCAGAAGTGGGCTAAGATTGGCATGCATGACTCCAGATTCAGGGGGAGGATTCAGACATTAATTATCACTATTATACTGTGAGAGAAAATATACTATGAAGATGTAAGCTGCAGAGCATACCATGTGTATACTAACGAGTTTCTACAATGCTAAATGGCGATGAAAGGTAAACCCTATCACTACAAAATGATTTATATTCTTTGCATTCATGCTAGCCCTAGTTCTACAGTGTTTCCAAGGAAAACTAACAGTGATTGAGACAATTTCCTTCTGTGCTTGGTAGACCTTACATATACCCTTGTCCAAAGGAAATTCGGGGAATACTAATTTGAAAATCCTTCACAAAAATGTAGAAAAGCTAGCTTGAAATCCAGACTATTTACTGATATCTTTCCACCAAAATTGAGAATTCCCTGTACTTCGTGATAACACTTTTCAAGTTATTTACAAATTTGAGAACCTAGCCCCAGGAATTTACATCTAAACTCTGAGAATGATTTAAAGATTTCACTCTTGCCTTCAGTGGAGTTGCCAGAGAAAAACATCCTCTATACTTTACAGAATTCAAATATGACAAGAATTTTTCTGGATCATGCTCTTCCTTAAAATGTAAGTTATGGCATTCACACTTATAACAACACCATTGGAGATACTCAGCCCTCCCAAATTTTGTCTGACTTTTTTACACCCTATGAAAGACAAGAGTTAGAAATCCTCCATTTGTGTCAGGGAGCTGTCATATTTCACTTTTCTGAGCACGCACATTGATTTGCATGCTTACTGAGAAACATTGTTCAGAATAGTGGCAGATCACAGAGAACCAAGAGACCAACCAGAGCCTGGAATCTATCTTCTTCCTTCAATTCAGTCAGCAGAAACTACCTTCTTACCATTGCATCCCAGATATTTTAGGTTGGGTGAACACAAATGTAACTATGCGATTTATCTGGAAAATGACAAAGTTTTCAAGACTCCTGAGACTGTTGACATATATCCTACAGTTCTAGCCATGAATATAAAAAAAATAACAGTTGTGATTGGTAATCTGAGGAGAATATTCTAGGACTATATTTGACTGAATTTTACAAGGTATGCAAATGTCTACTGAAAATGTGTCAGATTTTCCTCATGTAGCAATGGCAGTATAAATTCCACTTTTTTGATAGACTCTGTCTTATACAGATGAATCAACTCTTTCTCAGAAATCCTATGTACCTATATATTTCATTATTCAACCTATAACAAAGGGAGCATCAAATATTTCTTCCAAGGTCAAGGAAAGCCCAGACCCCTAGCTATGAAAGTCATTCTTGGCTACTACATAACTATAGAATTTCAGCTCTAGGCTGAGCAGTTGTGGCACATGACTTTAATCCCAGCATATGGGAGGCAGAGTCAGGCAGGTCTCTGTGAGTCTGAGAACAGTCTCTTCTACAAGTGCTAGTTCCAGGACACCATCCAAGGCCACAGAGAAACCCTGTTCAAAAAACCAAAAAAAAAATAAAATCAGAATTTCAGATCTAGTAAGCTAAAATGTATATAGCTGACATTAAGGAAACATGATAGGTGATCCCTCTAATAATCGTGGCTAACTTTTTGAGAACTGCTATTCCAGTATAAAGAATTTTTGAATCTGAAATTGAATTCCAGCCTAGTATGAATAATGCATATTGAGACAATTATTTTCTGAGAGATTATGGGGTAATCCTTGTCTTATGTACTAGGTAAAATGTGTTCTCTAACAAAGTAATGGACCCCTGGGCCTTTGTTTTATGACTCAAGTAGTCTGATATTTAAATTAGAAATGTTGATATATGAGAGACTATTTCTCTGAATAATGTCTAACTTTGTTATGCCATAACCTAGTATTTGCAAACTGAGTTGAGAATTCATGTCATCTATCTTTAGCCAGTCATCAGAAATTGAGAATTCTGCCATACATACCTAGATCTAAATGGCTAAAATAGAAGAAGCAAACATCTAAGCGTGTATCATTCAGGCTGTTACAAACAACATTTGAATGCTAGTTGGTCTTCCCAGACTGAAGACAACATGTGGAATTACTAACACCTGAAATAGTGTTTCAAAAATGGGTGATAAATGTGATATTCTTCTACTGCTAATCCCTTTTAAGTCAGGGAAGTATGATTTCTACCCCCCACAAACCAAGGGGATTCTGACATTCTCTTTTGTTTAAGAGGATATCACAATTTTTCTCTCACAGAAGGTTTCAAGTATGCACATTCTTCCATTATTACTCCATACATTTTCATTTTTGATAAGACTTAATACATAGTTCTTAGACAAATGCCTGCTTTTGACTAGTGTCCTTTATACTAATGGGATTTAACTTTTAATTTGTCTACCATGGACCTCACACTTGTCCATTTGTACAATTGGGTATAAATCATTTTACTACTCAGTAACAGCGACTAAAGTCCCTGTTAGAGACCTATAATTCTTCCTCTGTAGAAAAAGATATTGAGTACATCGAGACAACAGGATAGATGAGAAAGCTTATAATGCATGTCTAGCAAATCAGTTTGCTCCAGATATTCTATATTGTCTAAGGTGGTTTTGGGAAAAATGTCTTGTAACTGAAAACTCCAAAAGTTTTTATTGTCAAGTGAGTGTCTCAAGCAATCATGTTTTCAAAAACACTTCAGAGTTACCCCTCTGATCTCTAATTGACCCTTCTGAATATGGTCACTTATCGTTGCACACAACAGTCTCCCCATCTGAGAAAATCAGAAACTTCAACACTTGAAATAGATGGGATCACTCTACAAGCATGAACATATAGCTAGGAATAAAATATAGACATGGATTCATCTGCCCAGAAACCAGTAAATATATTTGAAATTTTGGTATCAGTTATAGAGAAAAAGAAATTCTTGTGGAAGCATCACTACTCAGAATACCAACAGTACTTCAGGATAATATTCTGAATTCTTTCTGGACTCACAAACTTTTGACTAATCGTATGCATATCTGTAGCTGGGTGCATAATGAGAAGCTAATAAGGCAAGGCCCACATATAATCCCAGTAACCAAGGTAACCTAGGATTTTCAAGACTGTCAAGTGTGAATTCAGTTTATACATACTGAAATAATATATATAAGATGTTTCCTCCACTTAACAATGAGATTCAGAAATATTCCTTTAAACAGGATAGTTTCAGAAGTTTCCACTCTGCCAAAGGAGATACAGAACACACGCCAAAAATGTCACTATATATTCCTCTTTGAAATAAGCAATCTTTTGTGTTTATATGAGAATTGCAGTCATTTTCTTGCATTAAAATCTTGCATTAGAACTTAAATATCTATACAAAGTAAAATTAAATTAGTATATTTGACATTCTGCAGCTCAGAAATTTTCTTAATGCCAAAAGATGATATTAAACATGCTTCTCTGCCTAAGATGACTTTGCTTTACCTTCCCATTTGATATTATATATACATGGTGAATCTCCACGCATTACATCTAACTACACAGCCTAAAATCTCCACTCCCACTACTGTTTGTTGGAAGACACAGTTATTAATGACTGAAATTCTTGCTTATACTCTTGTGACATTAAAAGACCCTAGTCCTCATATTGGATCCAGTAGTAAATGATCAAAATAGTGAGAAAACAAACTTTGTTCTCTACCATGTAGTTTAGTTTAAAGTTGGAAAGCAATTTTTGTCCTTCCTCTTTGATAAATGAATAGAGCATTTCAAGTCTAATATGGAATCTGTAAGAATAACAACCTTCCAAATTGGATAGAAGATTTGGATGTACAGAAGGAGAGGTAATGTATTCAGCTATGCAACATGGTGAGGCAAATAACTCCCTTTTCCTTCTCATATTAAAATTTGTTTTGAAACTCTTTGTAACTCTACAAAATGGCCTAGTACATTGCTTTCTTCTACTCTTCCTTACACAATTCCCTTCTGAGGATTTTTCAAGAGTGTTTTATGTGCGCTATAATGTACTTTACTCCAGTCTCCACAGACTCATGAGGTAAACCTCAGACTTTCTTTGTATGGTAAATGCACATCCTTGTTGTAATTTCTCACCACTGGAATCCACCCTAGTTAGAGTTCACAGACAACAATCATAGTGAGCATATCAAGGATTGGAGGCCACTGCCAGCAATCCAGTAACAAGAAACATTGCAGTTTTCATTTATATTACACACTGGGTCATTGAACACAAAACTAAGGAGACAGTATTGTTGACACAGGAGCACCAGCTGTACAAATACACTAAATTTGATATTTGTGGTCTTCCAAAATCCCTAAAGTCATGGATATCCTAATTTGTGAAGAAATGCTAGAAGTAGAAGCAGTGTTGGGACCCCTTTCTACTATAGACTCAACAAGGAGAAATTCAGCCTTTTCATAAATTGATAGTAGTTTTCTTCCTTACTGGTAATGTATGTCCTTCATCAATGATTATTAGGGTAACTAATTTTGATGTATACTTGGCATTAGATTTCCTCTATTAAAAATGTTCTCGCTATCTGCCCCATTAATAATGGTGAAAATTGCCCCTTTGCGAAAGACCACCATCAGTTCTTCTACATTTGGGCACCCTGATGGCACATTGTTACTTTGAATATAGTGGACCTCATGAATTTCTCTTTTTATGAAATGATCATGATAATTTTGTCTTCTTACTTTAAGGAACCTATTGCTTATCTATAAGCACAATTTGAGAATAATGCACTTGCTCTACCGAGAGTGTCACAGAAAATGATGGTCTACAAACTTTGGGGCTTAAAGTATTACACCTTCTAAAAAGTGCTCTTACTTCTTTCCTTTTCTTTCTAGTGACCTAACACATGTTCCTTCGTTTAGCTTGAACAGCAAGGTAGGTCCATAACTTCATGCTCTTCATGAGGATACTTCAGTTGTACTCCCACTGACAAAGTGGCTATTCACCTACCCTTCTAACACACAGGAACTTCAACAACACGTCAAATGTCCACATCTTCATAGAGGAAATTCTGAGACTGGTATCCTACATGCATTGAACATTTGGAAGATGAATCTATTGTAACATTAATGTTCTCTTGGAATATGGTGGAGAGCATTCATATTCCTCTATTTTATAAATTTCCCTGACAAATTTCTTTCAAATGTATCCAGAACCTCAAATTTTATTGCTCAGGTTACATTCAGTTTTTCCTGTCTGTACAATATGGACTTAAAATTTCAACTTAATTAAAAAATATTCTGATTTCTCATAGCCAGCCAGGTCTCTGATTTATAATTACCCATTAAAGTATAAGAAATTACCACCTGCACAATAGGCATATTCATATCTCACCAATGACACTGAAGAATTTACAAATCATGATGTGTGAGTTGTCACACCCTCTTTTCTCAAATTTTGGAAGGTTGGATATATACCCTATTCTGAAGGCATTAAAAATCTCCTTAGGTTCTCCAAAATGAAAGTATGGTTTCACCAAAGGGTTCCAAGAATATACTCTTTTGTCCTTTGTACTTCCAACTATCTTCCTCCAACCTTAATTTAAGAAGGCATTTCCCTACTAAAAATGATTGCAGATATGCTTCATTTCATAAAACGTTAACAGTCCTCAATGCACAGAGCAGGCTCATAAATTCTATGTATTCCTTGGGAAATAGACTTATCAGTATTATCTAATAGGGTAACTACCCATTAAAGGTTACAAAATTCTCCTTCTGCACAATAGGCCTATTTATATCTCACCATTGAGGCTGAAGTATTTACAAATCACACCGTGGAGATGTCCTATCATCTACTTGTAAATATGGGACCATTGGATATACACACTTCTATGAAGGCATTACAAATCTCCTTAGGTGATCCAAAATCAATAGAAATATGATTTCACAAAAAAATTCCAAGAATATGCTCTTTTACCCTTTGTCCTTCCAACTATCTTACCTAAACTTAATTTAAGAAAGCATTTCCCTACTAAAAATGACTGCATATATGCTTGCTTTCATAAAAAGTTAACATTCGTAAATGCAAAAAGCAATCTTATAAATTCTATGTATTCTTTGGGAAATAAATTATCAATATTATCTAATGGGGTGTCATTTTAACTCAAGGGCCACTATGCTGCTGCATTTTAATGCTGAATGGTCATTAGATGAGATTTTTTTCACAAAAGGCATTTACTTGTCATCTGATTCATGGTCATCAGCTTGTTCCCAAATAAATGGAGGTACCAGTCATTCCATTCACCACAATTGACACACAGAACACTGTATCTTAATGTATCAGGGCCAAATATTTTCAAGTAGAGCCCAGTCCTGAATTTTATTAACTTATGGTGGAAAAACTGTTGTCGGTCCCAACATTCATACATATGTCTGAACAGCTGAATAAACTTAAGGAAGAGATCTAAGTGACAATGGAGTCTGTGTGTGTTTCCTGTATTCTATGACATTGTGAACAATATCTCAATTCTCTAGTAATTCTGATGGTCTAACTCCTCTGACTTCATGATCCCAAGACCTCTCTCTCTGAGACTGGGGTATATTGAACAACTACATATGGGGATTCCAATCTGCCTCCTTAATTCATTGTGTCTCAAATACACATCTTCAGTTTATTGGGCCCCAAAATCACATGCTTTCCCCTTGAGGCTTTAGAACTTTCTCATAGTATAGTCTCTAACCCCAATCCCTATCCAAGTTGACCTTTAATTTCTTCACATCAAGGAGATCTCAGACCTTCTTCTCATCCTGGTGTGATCAAAAGAAATTGAGACATTCTACTTCTCATCAAGATAATATTGTTCTGCTCTATTTTGTTACTGCAGAACCATGAACGTTCACCTAGTGTCTGGAAACCAAATCTTAACCTTCCAACCAAGTTTTCATTATGTAGCAAGCCCATTATTTTGCATGCAGAGTGAGTATCCACACAGAAAATTAAAGTGACAGCTACATAATGCCATTAAAATTGATGCCTAACCTCTCCACGATAACATAAAATATGGACATGCCCTTGTTGTTTTTTCTAATGTTGTTATATTCTTCTTTTTTCTGTATTTGTTTTAAGTTTAGAAAATAGTAAGTTAAACAATTTTATGTTATAAAATTCCTGCCATGAAATATCAGCATCCATGTGGTTATCTTTAATTTTTTTAAATTGTCAAACTCTTCCACATTATTTTGGGCAGTCCCAAGTTCCTCCCTCCTATATCTAGGTTGAAAAAGTATACCTTCATAATTAAATGGATCCAAAAAGCCATTTCATGCAATAAAGGTAAATACCGTTTCCATTTCCATTGGCCCAAAAAGATGCAAAGATCTCCAAATTAACTTCCATATTTGAGGGTCTGCTTCTGGTTATGCAGGTTATCCAGATGTCACTCTGGAGTCTGTGAGCTCTCATTTGCTCAGGACAGCTGTTTCTGTGTGTTTCTCCATATTGTCTTGACCCCTTGGTTTATCATTCCTCTCTCTGCACAAATGGAATTAAGGATTTAGGCTCAGTGGTAACCTGTGACTCTCTGCTTCTGCTTCCATCAAGTACTGGATGAAGGGGCTATACTTGCCTTTAGGTAGTCATCAATCTTAGTACAGGGAAATGGCATTTAAGATAAGACTCTAAACTACCTCTTAGATTCTTAGTTGATGTCATCCTTATAGGTTCCTCAGAAATTCCTTATTGCATATATTCTTTTTAATCCCATAATGGCTTCTTCTATCATGGTGTAAATTTCCTTGTTCTTCTCTGCCCTTGCTCCAACATGATCTTAGTGTTCACTTACATTCCCACCTTCCCCTTCTCCCCTCCCTTTTCTCCTATGTCCTGCCTCCCTCCTTTCATGCTCCCAATATACACAGGAGAACTTCTATATTTCCCCTTCTCAGGGGATAAATGCTTGCTCTCTTAGATTCCTACTTGATTCCTAGCTTAACTAGGGGCATAGATTTTAGGCTGGTTATCCATTGCTCTATATCTAATATCCACTTATGAGTGACTACATACCATGTTCCTCTTCATGTGTCTGGGTTGCATCACTCAGCATGCTTTCGTCTTTTTTTATCCATTTGCCTTCAAATTTCAAGGTGTAATTATTACTGCAGCAAAGTACTATAATTGCTTATATTTCTGACATTTTCTTTATCCATTCGTTGACTGAAGCACATCAAGTTTGCTTGCATTGCAGACTCTAGCTATTACAAATAGAGATGCAATGAACATAGTGGAACAGAGACACTTGTGGTACCAATATGCATCATTTGCTTATATGCCTAAGACTGGAATTGGTGGATCTTGAGATAGATTCATTCCCATTTTTGTGAGAAACTACCTTATTAATTTCAAAGTGACTGTATAAGTTTTCATTATTACCACCAATGAAGGAGTGTTCCCCATTCTCCACAACCACTTCTGTATAAGCTATCATTGGTGTTTTTATTTTAGCTATTCCAACAGGTACAATGGTATCTCAGCGTTGTCTTAGTCTGCATTGCCCTAATGCCTAAGGATGTTGAGCAATTCCGTAAGTGCCTTTTGACCATTTGCCATTTCTCTGTTGAGAACAATCTATGTTGTTTGGAACCTCATTTTAATTGGATAATTTTTTGTTTTGGTTGGTATCTTCTTGAGTTTTTTTATATTATTGATATCAGGCCTCTGTCAGAATTGGCATTATTGAAGATCTTTTCACGTTCTGTAGTCTGCCCTTTTCTATGTTTTCCTATGTCAATTGCCTTACAGAATCTTCTCAGTTTCACGAGTTTCTAGTTATTAAATCTCAATCTCAATGTCTGTGCTACTGGTGTTATGTTAAACAAGAGATCTTTGTGCCAATGCATTCAATTATACTTCCAATTTTCTCTTAAGTTGTTCAATGTGAATGCTTTTACGTTGAGTTTTTGATCCATTGGGACTCGTGTTTTGTGTATGGTAATGGATACCGATCTATGTGCAAATCTACATGTCTGGATCCAGTTATGCCAGCTCCATTTTTTAAAGATACGTTCATTTTTCCATTTGATGATTTTTCTTCTTTGTCAAAAATCAGGGTTTTGGAAGTGTGCATATTAATATCAGGGAAATTGTTTAAAATACTTTGGTCTTACTGTAAGTTTTTGTACCAATACCGATCTGCTTTCATTACTGTAGTTCTCTAGTGGACCATGAAACAAAGGATCAATCACCTATTTTAGTTCCTTTATTGTTCAGGATTTCATTTCATATAATGTTTTTTTGTTGTTGTTGTTATTCCAAAAATAACTGAGTAATATTCTTTCAAGGTCTTTAAAGAATAGTGCAAGAAACTTGGTGGAGATTGCATTGAATCCATAGATTGCATTTGAAAAGATTTCCATTTTTATTGTTTTGACCCTATCTATGCAAGAGCATGGAACATCTTTCAAATTTATGATATCTTCTTTAATTTCCTTCTTTAAAGATTTGAATTTCTTGTAATACAGGACTTTAACTTGTTCAGCTAGTTGTACCACAAAATACTTTCTTTTGTTTGTGGTTATTTGGAAGGGATATTTTTCTCTAATTTTTTCTCAGCCCATTTATTATATATATGCATATATATATATATATATATATATATATATATATTACTGATTTTTAAATAAAACTTCTTTGCTCTCCCATGCATAAAAGTTTTTAAAAGGCTTTAAACTCTTAAAACATAAATACTTTTAAAAGTATTGGCTAAAAGATTTTTTAAGCTTTTAAAAGATGCTTTTATTTCTTTATAGTATGTGCATTACAGGAAACAAAACACAAGAAGCCAAGAAACGTCTCCCAGTCACAAGCAACTCAGCTTGCTGTGTCCTACTAGATGCTGGAATGTACACACATGAAGTGAATTCACATCATACAATATGTATCAAGCTTTCTCCCACATTGTGAATATTCACCAACTAAATACCCCAATGCTAAATGAGTATTTTGATAACCAAGGCTACACCATGCCATCTCAGTCTGTCAGACAAGACTGTAATCCTGTCTTCCTTGGCAACAAAAATTTCATAGAAGACAAAAATGGCAGCAGGGCTTCTAGATAGAAGTACTGGCAAAGTTACAATTAAAATTATGCATTCCCTCAATGTTCAGCCTATAAGGAAACACAAAGCCAGGTGGAGGTGAATAGGGGAAAGAATAGTGCAGGGAAAGGCACTGCCTGTTGATTGGTTCCAACGGCCTAGCTACTGTTCCTGTGTACATTTCAGTAAATGTTGAATGTTGCCAAGTATTAGAGGATAAGTTCCAGTGACCAAAAGAAAGGCTGTCTTCTGTGAGTGACCTTCGTAAAACTGGCAGCATCCTGGACAGGAGTTCTGCAGATAAGACGACATATGAAGGAAGAGCTCTTTGCTAGGACCACCACATCTAGAAAACAGCTGTAGCCAGGGATCTATATGTGCAGATACTTGTGTTTATTGTGTACAAAGTTCATCCCACAACATCTGAATATCATGAATGTCCTAAAGGAGAGCATATGGTTAAAAGTATAGCTTCATAGATTGGCAGAAAAAGTGCCTCTTGAATTGTTATGCCATGTCTGGACAGTGGGTGTTAATTCATGTTGCTAGGCTGACTGGAGAGGCAGAGAGGTTCACAGGGTGAGATCTGCAGCGCTGTGTTGTGTTGAGATTGACATCCTGAAGACCCTGCCATAGGTGCATCTTCAGTGCTCCATAGGAATACATTTATTGAGCAGGAACACACCTTCATATTTTAGTATACAGATCTGGTGATAAACTTAGGAATGCTGTACTTAGTTGGTCATTTGCTTTGTGTTACCTTATAAGCTAAAGCCATAATATGTTACTGTGGGGCAGCAGAAATAAAAATAGTTAAAGCCAGAGATAGACTTGTGCCTTCTGCCTAACTCCAGGAAGATACATTTTGAGGTCATAAGTGGGTGTGGTTTGTTCAGATTTTGAAGATGTAATCAATTGTGAAAGAGAGATGATAAGTATTTCCTGGCAAATATGAGAGAAATATCTCTGCCTATATCATGGGCCCAAGAAACAGGGAGCAACTATGATGCAGTTTTGCAATTGGGATTTTAATATCCTGATGTTGTTCCATTGTACAACTTTTTTGTCCCCATACAATGGACTTGGTTCTTCAAATGATCCTAGGACAAAAAGTTTAGGCATTTCCAAGCAACAGGAACTGTCAACCAACATAAGGTACATAATTTAACTAAGTATCATCAGTGAAGGGCCTGCTACAAATCTTTTATTAGGAGAGATTCTCTTCCATAAGAAATAAAACCCTATTGAGCATTCACTATTTAGTACCGCACCCCACTTTTTAAATAAATTATTTGGTATTTTGGTTACTACTTTCTTCAGTTCTGTTTATATTTTAGAGATCAACACTTGGCTAGATGTGTGTTTGGTAAAGAGGTTTTACCATTCTGTGAGCTGTTTTTCTCTTGTTGACCATGGCTTTTGCCTTATGATTCAGGAGGCCCCAATAGTGAAATTTTGATCTGAGTGACTGTGCTACTGTTATGTTCAGGAAGTCGACTGCTGTACAAATTCTTTCTGTTCTTCCTCACATTTAAACTGATAAGAGGTTCAGTGTGACTGGATTTACATCAATATCTTTGATACATTTGGACTGTAGTTTGGTCAATAGAGGAGGCTAAGATGGCTAAAAAACACTTAAGAAATTGATAAACATCCATAGCCATCAGAGAAATGTAAATTATAAAAAACTCAGAGATACCATCTTACAATTGCCAGGATGGCTACAGTGAAAACACCATGGACAGTTTATGCTGGAGAGGATGTGGAGAAATGGGAACGCTTCTCTGTTGCTCCTGGGAGTTGAAATTCAAAAAACCATTTTGGCAGTCAGGATGGAAGTTTCACTGATAACTGGATATCAGTGTATGTTGCGTCTATCTTGACCTGCAAGAGAAACATTACCACGGCTATTCATCAAGCAGTTTATTCAGGAATCTTGTACTTTAGCTTCTCCCTTCTCCCAGCCCCTGAAAACCCTTCAGTAGATGCTCAGTGCCCAATCAGCTCATGCCATCTGGCAACCCTGGATAGGCCACAGAAGGAGTAAGCACACCAGATGCCTCAAGCACTTCCAAATAAGGCTTGTTTACAGCTAAGCTCGGACTACCTGGCATCCAGCCAGGCACCATCTTAAGGCTGTGGCTCCCCACAGTTCCCCATTTTTTTATTTTATAGCACAACAGGTAAGGGTAGGGGTCTGATCTCTGAAAACAAGGGACAATGTAATGACCCCACGCCTAGGTATCAGCCAAGCTGTTGCCACACCAGTCCGGTATCTTTTGTCAGAGATGGGATTATGATACCAACCCATATGCAATCAGACTTGCCCTTCATGAAGTTCACATTTCATATGCAGTACTACTTCTTGCAACCTGTGTGGAGGAAGTAATTAGTTAGCTTTTGAGTACCGTTAACCAAGCCTGAGGAGACTGCCCTGCCTCCAGGACTGTGAAGGCTTTTGCAATCATGGCATTACTTCTCCTCTGTGAAACCCTCATCCTGTAGATACACCATAAAGCAATGATACTGACAAGGATAAGCATTCCTCCCAGGGCACCCATCATTATTCTGACTAATATTACTAACTATAAAAAAGCACAAATTCCCTGGCAAACCAAAACTAACATTACCCTCTACGACTAATATCCTTATCTAAAGGCAAAATAGGTCAATTTAAACTCAAATTGCTACTAAAATATCTAGGGAAAACTTGAGCAGAATGTCTGATTGGCAGTGGTTTCGGGAACACCAATAGAATACCCCATCAGTGTTCTGCTGTTGTCTTGTTGATCAGCATCACCATCATGATCATCAGCATCAGGTACATTGGTCTGCTTATGATTTTGGCCATCCTCAGAAGGAGGGACTCTTCTTGTCAGCCTTTCTGGAAACCACACTGGCTCTGATTGATCCTGTGGGAAAACACAAACAGACTGTCTGGCCCATGATAGCATAGGGTCAGGACCCTTCCACAGTCTAGTAATCACATCCTTCCGTTTTGCCAATCCCTTAGTACAGGGAAAGGCACTATGATGGCAATCAGCAGCCGAATGCCCATCCACTAAAGAGTCAATAAAGCTAAAAATATTCTTTCCTTGGGGGTGCAGCCTTGGCCTATTCCCCCTTTTTGTTTTATTAGGCATTTCTTCAAGGTTTGATGAGCTCGTTCAATGATACCTTGACCTTGAGGATTATAAGGAAGTCCATGCTTCAAATCTACATGCATTTGCTTGCAAAAGGCAGAAAAGGACACATTGGTATACGCTGGTCCATTATCTGTTTTCAGTTGTTGTGGCATGTAGCCCAAGCTTCTAAGCAGTGGGCAATTACATTCCTTGCTTTTTCCCCACTTAAGGGGGTAGCATGTATCACTCCAGAACAGGTATACACAGATACATGCACATATTTTAATGTTCCAAATTCAAGAACGTGAGTAACATCCATTTGCCATAACTTAAGTGGAGTCAATCCTCTAGGATTTACTCCCCAAGCTGGAGGATGTAGGAAAGTAACACATTCCCTATAAGCCTTAACTATATCATGAGCAGCAGCATGGGATATACCAAAGCAGCATTGCAAAGTTTTAGAATTAACATGTAATTGTGAATGAAATTGTTGAGCTCTATCCAAATGGAAGGGAGCAAATGAAAACTGAATTCTGGTATATTTAGCCACTAAATCATTCTTTTTACTAATTGCTCCAGACAGACCAGTATGCGCACTAATATCCTGAATATAAAAGGGTTGTGAGCACTTCCAAATAATTTTTTGTAGCTGGCTCACATAATTTTGAATCGGACTATTTACCTTTATTTTTCCAGTGACTTCTAAATCCTTAACTAGATTAATCACATAATTAGAATCTGAGATCAAATTGAAGGCCTCAGGGACCCTTTAAAACATTTCAAGAATTATTTGGAATTCCACAATTTGAGGTGACCCTGGTTTAAATTGACAAACAACTGGGGGCGCTCTCCCCAATTACATAAGCACCACACCCAGTCTTGGATCCATCTGTAAAAATATTTACAGCACCCTTAATAGGTTCGTTACGAGTCACTCTTGGGAAAAATCACTGGGTGCTCTTTAAAGAAATTTAACATAGGATATTTAGGATAATGATTATGTATATCCCCATCAAAGCTGCAATTTAGAATTGCCCACTCATCCAAAGATGCGACTAAATAACTTTTATTTGAGCAGCAGAATAAGGAGGAACAAGCACATCAGGTTGACATCCAAAATACTGTAAATACTATCACCTAATAATTTTTGAAAATCATTTAAAGTTTGTAATGTATCTTATCTAAGTGTAATTTTTTTGCGGCACAACACAATCTTTATTTATCTTAGCTCCTAATTAATAACATTACCCTGCTGGACCTTTTCTGGGGCTATGGATAATCCCTTTCTCTCCAAGGTCCTTACCAAATCTCTATATGCTAAGTGTAGCAATTTTAACTCCTTACTAGCTAACATAATGTCATCCGTATAGTGGACACATCTTACAGCAGGGTATTTCTCTCTAATAGGAGCAATAGCATAACATACAAAACTACTCTCTTCAGAATTGTCCTTTTCTGATATCATTGAGTGCTCCTCCTTCAACTGTTCTAACACCTCCTTCCCCTTCTCAATGGCTCTGCAACATTTCTGATCTTGCAAACAACTGCGAACAAGAATCCAAATTGGCCTTGTCCCGGGCTTCACTGTCCCCTGCACCCAATCAAAGTCTAGGTCTTTCCCAAGATTATCCCAGCAGCTGGTGGTTAAATTACTGGAATCAGCAAACAAGGGGGCTACCATATCAACCTCTTGGATAAATGGCTCTAAAGTATTTTTTCTTTAATTTCAATCCCTTAGACCATAACAGCTCTTGAGGAGCAATGAAAATTGGTTGTGATGTTGTAGTTCCCGTAGTTTCACTTTTGGTTACCTCTGCTTTGTCTGAATCCCGGAACATTGTTGCTCCTTACCAGAGACCTTATTGCCTTTTTATTGAGGGCTTTATTGCTCCTTACCAGAGACCTTATTGCCTCTTTACTGAGGGCTTTATTGCTCCTTACCCAGAGACCTTATTGCCTCTTTACCGAGGTCCTTAGCTTGGTCCCAACTTACCTGGGTCTTACCAGTGGACTGCCCTGACTGCAGGAAATTCTGAGACATTCACCCCCGGACTTTCCCTATACGGGCCACCACTTGTCGCATCTATCTTGACCAGCAAGAGATACACAACCACGGCTCTACTTCAAGCAATTTATTCAGGAATCTTGTACATTAGCTTCTCCCTTCTCCCAGCCCCTGAAAACCTTTAAGTAGATGCTCAGTGCCCAATCAGCTCTTGCCATCTGTCATTCCCAGATAGGCCACAGAAGGAGGAATCGCACCAGATGCCTCAAGCACTTCCAAATAAGGCTTGTTTACACCTAAGCTTGGACTACCTGGCATACAGCCAGGCGCCATCTTAAGGCTGTGGCTCCCCACAAGTGTATATCACCATTTAGCTATTCCTCTCTTTGGCATGTACCCAAAGCATGTATATTCATACAACTTGCACATCTTTAGAGCTATGTTCATAACAACACTATTTGTAATAGCTAAAACCTGGAATCAACCAAGATGTCCCTCAACTAAAGAATGGATAAAGAAATTGGAGTACTACGCACTGGAAAAAAGGAAACAAATGGATGGAACTAGAAGAAACCATCATGAATAAGGTAACCCATATAGGGAAAGAAAACATATTATGTACTCAGTAATATATGAATATTAGACATAGAGCAAATGATAACTAGTCTACAATACAGAACTCCAGAGAAGGTAGGAACAAGTAGCAACCTAAGAGATACATATATACTTCTCCAGGGGAAGGGAAATGCACCAGATCTCTAGAATATTTGGGTAAATGGGAAAGGAGGTGGTAGGTAAGTGAAAGAGGAGTGAAGAAAACCAGGGGATAGGAAAACATGAGGGATCAGACAGATATATTAGGGGGAAGAATAGATGAGAGCTAAAAAAAGAGATACTTTTGTAGAGGAATAAATTGTAGGTTTAAAGAGAAATATGGCACTAGGCAAATGTCCAGGAATCCACAAGGGTAATCCCAAGTATGAATCTCAGCAATAGTGGAGAGGCTAATTTAAATGCACTTCCCCCATAATGTGATACCATCATAGAGCCTTCATCCAGTAGCTGAAGGAAGCAGAAGAATACACACAAAGCAAAAGAATGACCTGGACTCCAGGAAATTAGTGTCAGAAAGGGAGGAATGATGATCAATTGGGTAAATACCAGGATGGAGAAACACAGAGAAACAGCTAACCTGACCAACGGGAAGCTCAACCACCACATTCTGACAAATGAGGAACCATCATAGTACCATAAGTTTATTTATAACCATTTCATTGGAAATTATTTTTCATTGGAAATGTATTTCGCAAATTTTATTATGAGGTATTAAGTGTCTTTAATGTTAAGCTGTATTGCATGTTTGAAGTGTTAGGAGAGATCCTCTTTTCATAAGCAATCTCTTAACCTGTGTCTTTTTATAAGTATATTATGTCCACTGATAATAAGAGATGTTAATGACCTGCGATTGTTAATTTTTTATTTCTTTTTCATCACTTTATTTTTATATTCCAATTACATTGCCCCTCCTCTCCTGCTGCTACCCACGGTTACCCCCTACCTGTCATTTGCTTCTTTGTACTAGTAAGGCCTCCCCTAGTTAATACCCTAAGTCTGGATTATTATCTATTTGACACAGGACCAAGGAACCACTCTAGCCACTGTTACACCTTTTCAAGTTTTGATCATGTTATTTTTCCATAACGAATGAGCTCTAAAAGTCTGTTTGTGCATTATAGTTAGAATTTGGACCCAGTGCCAGTGACCATATATTGTCTGACAATCACCATTTTTTCCTGAATTAAGGGAGATGACTTGGTCTTATGTGGGTTCCTTCCTTTTTGAACCAGAGCTTCATCTCAGTAGCTCAGCTCAGCTGATTCTGTGGATTTTCCCGTAAAGGTATTCATTACATTCTTCATAATATTTCTCCTTTATTACATTGTATTTACTCCAGGATCTTAGCAAAATAGTTATTGTTGGATTTCTGCATCTGCTTCAATCTGTTTCTGCAAGAGGGTTGTAGAATGTGCACGTTTTTTGATTGTAGGCTAAGTATCTTTTGCTTTATTTATTCTATCTTCTTATGAGTGAGTACATGCTATATTTTTTGTTTCTTGGATACCTCACTCATAGTGGTATTTTAGTTGTGTGCATTTGCCTACGAAATTTCAACATCCTTTTTTTCTTATTGCTGAGTAGTACTCCATTAGGTAAATTACCATATTTTTAAAAATCCATATAGCAGTTGATGGGCATTAAGTTTGTTTCCAAGATGGTGTAGTATAAGTAATTCTGCTATGAACATAGTTGAACAAGTGATCTTGTGGTATAATTGAGCATCCATTGTGTAAATGGTTTCACATGTGTGCGTGGTTTCTAAAATCTGTATAAGTTAACTTTGAGATAGACGGAGCAAAAAAAAATCATTGCATCTTACAGATAGACTACTGTGATAAGGAGAAGGCAAAGAAAGATTAATGTGAGGTCAAGATTTTGTAGGATTCTGTTACATTGTACATATTGTGTCATACCTCAATATCATTATTTTTGCCTGCCAAACACAGTGGGATTCTTTCTCTCCATAACATGAGAACAACCAGTAGAGAATATTTGAGAAGTACAGTATTTGTAGGATAAATTACTATCCTATACATGTTTCCTATACAGCTTTTGATATTCACAATTTGAGAGGTGACTCCACTCCGGCCATGGACAAGGCCATAAACAATAGCCTTGGATCTGGAACAATTAGCATCAACTACAAATAACATCACTGAATATACTTTGAGAAAAATTTATGTAAAGGCTTTCATAGGATGATAACCTCCCTTTTTCTCTATTTTTTAATTTAAATTACCAACAATATTGTTTCACATATCAATTACAGTTCCCTCTCCCTCTCCTCCTCCCCTGCCTGCCACTAACACCATATCTATCCCATGCCATTTCTTCTCCACAGGGAGGTTTTCTTCCATGGGGGTCTTCCGAGTCTGTCATACCCTTTTGGGATAGGCCCTAGACCCTCAACTATGTGTCTAGTCTTAGGAGCATTCCTTCATGTGAAATGGCCTCCCAAAGTCCATTCTATGATAGGGATAACTACTGATCTACTATAAGAGTACCCATAGATTTTAAGGCCTCCTTACTGATGTCCATAACCCTTGGGTGTGGTTGAATTCCATGCTGGATTCCCAGTCATCTGACTGGACCCGAAGAGATTCCCTTTGTTCAGGTCAGATGTATCTATGGGTTTCATCAGCCTGGTCTTGACTGCTTTGCTCATCACTCCTCCTACTCTACAACTGGATTGCTGTTCAGTTCCATGTTTAGCTGTGAGTATCAACTTCTACTTCCATCAGCTGCTGAATATGCACTCACTCATATTTTGATTTTACACATAGAGCAAAGGGTCACCAGGCTACAACCCACACCACTAAATAAGTTCATCAACAAGGAGGACACTAAGGGATATCCTCTTTCATGAGACGTAAATGTGGAGTAATAAATGAAGAACTAGAAGTAGCCATCAAGAGTTGAGTTTGCCATTGTTGAATCCATTCTGTAGGAATTTAGGCTATTTTTCTTCCTGGATTAAGATTCTTGCAGAAGGTGTGTTTATCTACAGATATATATATATATTATATATATATATATATATATATATATATATATATATATATATATATATATATATATATCCTTCTTATTATATCTGAAGGCATATAAAAGTCTGTATTCACTGTGTCAGCACCACTTGAAACCATTGTCAGTCCCTCACATTTTAACTTAGTGTCTGAAGACAGTTCAGACTCCAGACAAACTTCATGTCAGGACTCTGTTGCTACACAAAAAGCAGTCTTAGTTTCTTCCTCATGGGTCAGTGTTGATGTTTTTCATTCAGAGCCTTCTAGTGCCTCTTTCAGCTAATATTATGGATACATGCATTTTCATAATTGTGGAGGTGCCTTTGATTGTAGTGGAAGGAATCTGCCCCTTTGAAATGAAGTTCTTCTAAAATATCCATCCCCAACATCATGCCACTGAGTCATGTTTGGAGAACCAGTTATGAACAAAATTGCATAAGGTTGTGTTTTGCCACATGGGAGTCTTGTGATCAGCATGTGATTGCGAATGACACGGAATGCTCAGCATTGAACCAAGTAAGTGAACCATTAAATATTAAAAGTGAAATATTAAAAGAGATTGCCTTTTAATTTGAAAATCCACCCTGAAGAAGAATTGTCTTAATGAAGACAGCTAGTTTTTTTGTTTGTTTGTTTGTTTAATTGTTTGTTTCTTTGCTAGCATGATTTTCATCTTATTACTTTGAGTTAGTAGAGTCTACATTCCAAAGACATGGTCAAGTTTCATTCTTCTATGGAAATTCAAGACTAAGAAAAGATTGAGGCCCTGATTGAATGTGTAATTTCTCAAGGTATATAGGGATCTATAATTCTTTAATGACAAACATTAGATGTGACAATCTCACACTTTCAATGGTAGCCATGTTTACCATGAAACAAAATGTATTACTCAAGGATTCTACATATAGTGACAGGGTAATTTGGGAACTTTCCTGGAGTTTCTTACTTAATGCTTGGTAGAAAACTGACAAAACAGAATTCTAAAGAGAGATTAAAATTTTATGGTGCCCCCATTAGTTTTCCTACCTCTTTATTGGCTCTTTAAATCAACCCCTTCAACATGTCCAGGGGACATGGTATATATGCAAATGACATACATTCATACTACATTGACATCTGTACAGCTATGTTTGTAACTGCAGTATTTGTAATAGGATAACCTGGAAAGAACCATAATGTTGCTCGGCTAAAGAATAGATGAAGAAAACGTGATACAATTAATCAATGGAGGACAACTCATTGGAAAAAACAGTGAAACAAATGCATGGAACTAGAAGAAACTATCCTGAGTGAGATAAACCATACTCAGAAATACAAACATGTATGTACTAACTAATGCATGGGTATTGGACATAAATCAAATGAGAATTAGCCTATAATCCACATCTCCAGAGAATCTAGAAACAAGTAGGACCCTAAGAGAGACATACATTGTCCCCAGAGAAGCAGAAAAGGACAAGATCTCCTGGATAATTTAGGAGCAACAGGGTAGGAGGAGGTAGGTAGGAGAATGAAGAAGGGAGAATAGGAAGCGATTGGAGAACGTGTGGGATCAGGAAGATTGATTAAGGGGAAGACTACATGAGAGCAAGCAAACAGATACCTTAATAGAGGAATAAAATATAGGTTTCAAGACAAATATGCTACTAGGCAAATATCCAGGGATCCACAAGGATAATGCCATATAACAATGTAAGCAATAGGAGAAGCTACCTTAAATGAATTTCCCCTATAATGTGATGGATGATGACAATATTTGCCATCATAGAGCCTTCATCCTGTAGCTGATGGAAGCAGAAGAATTCATGCAAAGCTAAACAATGAGCTGAACTCCTGGAACCCAGTTTCAGAAAGCAGTGAATGATGTGCAAATGTTTCAATACCATGCAGGAGATATCCACAGAAACAGCTGACATGACCAAGTGGGAGCTCCCGGACACCATTCTGATAACTGTGGAACCATCATAGTACCATATTATTTCTTGTGTCCATTTGAGTGAGTAATTATTTTCATCCTTTTACTATGAGGTAGTTAGTCTCTTTAATGTTGATCTGTGTTTCATGTTTGCCAAAGTAGGAGAGATCTTCTTTTCAATGATATACAATCCATTAGACCATGTATTTCTATAAATATATTATGTCCATTGATATTAAGAGATATTAATGAACTGTGATTGTTATTTTTCTTGTTTTCTATTTATTTTTATATTCTAATACGTCCCCTCCTCTCCTCCTACAAACTCCTCTTTACCCCATCCTCTCATTTGTTCCTTGGAGCTGCTAAGGTTTACCCTAGGAAATACCCAAAGATTTACCTATTATCTAGTTGAGGCAGGACCAAGGAAACTCTAGCCACCATAACGCTGTATCAAGGCAGAGTAAGTTATCTCTTCCTTATAGAATGGGTTCCATCAGGTCAGTTTGTTCATGAAATTTAGAACTAGGACCCACTGACACTGATAATATATTGTCTGACAATCACCATTGCTACCTGAATTAAGGCAGTGGAGTTCAGTCCTATGTTGTTTCCATTCTTTTCATACCAGTGCCAGTGATCTCTCACTAGCTCGTTTCATTTGATTCTGTGGGTCTCACTATCATGCTCTTGACTATGTTGTTCATAGTATTTCTCCTTTTTCACTTTGAATTGACTCCCTGAACTTAGCAAAATGATTAATGGTGGATTTCTGCATCTGCTTCCATCAGATAATACAAGAGGTATGTATGTTGTCCCAGGTTTTGGATTGTAGGCTAGGTTTATTTTGCTTTATGTCTGATATCCAATTATTAGTGGGTAGATATTATTATTTTGTTTCTTAGATACCTCACTAATGAATGATTTTTCTGGTTATGTGCATTTGGCTTCAAGTTTTGAGATGTCTTTTGGATGATTAGTAGTCCATTGGGTAAATGTAACATATTTTCTTTACCCATTCAGCAGTTGAAGGGCATCAAGTTTGTTTCCAAGATCTGGCTACTTTGAATAATATTGCAATAAACATAGTTGAGCAAGGGACATTGTTGTGTAATTGAGCATGCTATTGGTTTATGCCTTCACAAACATATGTGTTTTCCTGAAGCTGTATAAAAAAACTTTGAGATAGAAGATACAAAAGAAAATGCTTAAAACTTACAGATAGACATAGGTGCAAAGGAGAAAGCAAAGAAAGTTGTAATGTGAGGTCGTGTTTGTGTGGGATTGTGTTACTTTTTGGGTATTGTATACTACATTACTATCATTATTTGTGAGTGACAATCACACATGGAAAGAAATTGGGATTCTTTCTCTTTATAAAATGGGAAGAACAATCAGAGAACAGCTAAGAAGCACAGTTTTTTTTTGAATAAGTTACTATCCAATACATGTGTTCGCTACAGCCTTTAACATTTACAACGTGGTCGGTGACTCCAATCAGCCCATGGACAAGGACATCCACAATATATTTGTAACTGGCATAATTACTCAGTCAACAGAATATATTATTACTGAATTCAGTCTGAGAAAAAGTTACTGAAATGCTTTCAATGGTGGATATCCTCTTTCTTAAGAAGTAAACTTGGAGGAATAAATTAAGACTAAGAAATTTCCCTCAAGATTTGAGGTTTCCAGGTTTACCTACATTGTGTAAGAATTCAAGTTATTTCATATTTTTTATATTATTTCATGTTTTTCAAAACAAGTTTTCTCTGTGGCTTTGGAGGCTGTCTTTGAACTAGCTCTTATATACCAGGCTGGTCTCAAACTCACAGAGTTCCAACCTGCATCTCTCTCCCCAGTGCTGGAATAAAGTCATGTGCCACCACCACCCGGCTTCAAGCTATTTCTTATACTGGATTAAGATTCATGTGGAAGGGGCTTTTCTCTAATAATATATCTGTCCTATATAATCAGTTTGAACGGCTATACAAGTCTATAGTAAAGTCTATATTCTATAGACAGGGTCAAGGTTCTTTCTTCTACTGAAATGCAAGTATATGTAAAGTTTGAGTCTCTGATGGACTGTGTACTTTCTTAAAGTATAGAGGGATATAGAATTCTAGAACGAGAATCATTAGAAGTCAAAGACTCATACTTGCAATGGTGGCCATTTTATACCAAGAAACAAAATATATTACTCAGAGTCTATATAGGTTGTCTGGGTAATTTGGGACTTCTATTGGAGTTTCTTAACTTCATACTTGGTGGAAAACAGAGAAACCAGTATTCTAAATATAGATTCAAATTTTATGGAGATCCCCTCAGTTTCCCCACCTCTTCATTGATTCTTTATATGAAACCATTACACATGTCCAGGGGACAAAACATATCCTGGATATTCTTTCACTTTCCTTAAAGTTGAGGGAATAATTTTGATCTGCTTAGTGCTTGCTGGTTTTTTTCACCTTTGAGATTATGACATGATAATTTTCCCTTGATATGGGGACTCAGAAACATCTCATTTATGTTGTGTCCTTTCCAGTTTGATATTATTTTGATATACTTGCGGAAACTCAAACAAAAGCTAAAATATCCATCTTATATGTGACAAACTCCATGATGGTAAACACCGCGTTCTTCAAACTTTGTGAATTTTCTAGAAGAAACTTGGTTTTCCTGTGCATGGGGAAAAGATCATCTTACAGGAATAAGACAAATTGTTGTGGGATATACATCTTTTTTGATTAAATTATACTATAATAAAATCTTCATATATTTGAAAAATATCACTTTTGTCTTTTCTATACGACATTCCTGGCCCCTTTAGCATTAGTTTCTACTCTATAACAAAAATTTATTTATTACAATATACACTACCGAAATGAGAAACAGTACCTTCTCAGTTTTTGTTTCTAGTTTCATTTATTTTATCCTTATTTTCTTTTACCTTCCTACCAGCCTTTTCCCAAACACTTCATATTTTTTAGCTTTTAATACTATTCCCTCCCTATATTCATTATTACTTCTTTTCTATTTTCATTTTTTCTTGTTTTTACTTACTCCTTCCTTCATTCCCTCTCTCTTCCTTTCTTTCCTAATAATTCTACTGGGAAATATCCTTTTATAAACCTGAAAATTTTGTTCAAGAACCACTTCATGTCAAAGTATATTACTTCAAAGGAATCTAAATCTCCTTTTGAGTAGAAACTTGTGAGTACCTTGCAGCTTCATTTGCATAGAGGCAGCTAGTTTTTGATTGGAAACATAGAATTAGAAAGCATAATGTAATGTATTTTCTTACTGAGAACATTAACAGGAGAGATATGAATGAGGTAATGAAACAGTATTTAAACGCATGAAATAGTTTCCTTTCAAATTTTCCATTGACGTTGTGACTTATCTACCTAGCAAACATATAACAGAAAATAAATAAATCATTTATACTTTTATGGAATTTCCCTCAAACATGGATAAAATCCCCACAAGATTTTTCAGGTCAAAATTTAGAAAGTCTGGCATCCATAATTTTCTATATTATAGAGCCTATGCGTATCAGATACTCTCTGATCATAGGTAGAATAATGGGATTCACATGGACATGTAATACTTTAAGATATTGTTTGAACCATGCACAAAACCTAAGTCTAAATGGATCAAAGTCCTCAACATAAATCCAGCCACAGTGAACCTTCTAGAAGAGAAAGCAGAAGATAACCTTGAACAAACTTGTACAGGAGACAGCTTCCTGAACATAACACCAGCTGCACAGACATTGGGATTTACAATTAGCAAATGGGACCTCTTGAAACTGAATAGCTTCTGTAAGGGAAAGGACACAGCCAGTAAGAGAAAATGACAGCCCACAGAATGGGAAACGATCTTCACCAACCCCACATCTGACCTGAGGGTTGATTTTCAAAATGTTAAATGAACTGAAGAAGCTAGTCTCCAAAACACTAATGAATGAAATTAAAAATTGTGGTACAGAACTAATGCTAAATGCTAAACAGAAGAATCTAAAATGGGTGAAAGACAGTTATGAAAGTGCTAAAAATCCTTAGCCTTCAGGGAAATTCAACTGAAAATAACTCTGAGATACTATCTTATACCAGCCAGAATGGCTAAAATAAAGAACACCTTTCTTTCTTTTTTTTGGTTTTTCAAGACAGGGTTTCTCTGTGTAGCTTTGGAGACTGTCTTTGCACTCGCTCTGGAGACCACGCTTGCCTCGAACTCACAGAGATCTTCCTGCCTCTGCCTCCCGAGTGCTAGGATTAAAGTCATGTGTCACCAATGCCCAGCTAAAAACTCCTTTCTTTGTTACCAAATAATTAGGCAGTCTTAGAGATGATTCTATGTGATAAGATGCCGTGAAGACTCTTTGGTGTTTGGATCGAACTTTCAAGAGATGTCATCTAGTCCATATGAGTCAGAAAACTGATCATTTCACTTATTTTCAGTAACTTTGTAAGATGCAGTTTGGAAGTCTCCCACTATTAGTTTGTGGGCTGGGAAATATGATCAAAGTTTACTAATGCTTTCACAAATATGCTTGATGCTATATTTGGAACATGAGTGTTCAGAATTAAGACTTCGTCTTGGTGGAATTATCTGATGATGAATATGACATATCATTCTCAATTACTTTTGAAAATTTTATTTTGAATTCTACTTTCCTAGATATTAGGGTAGCATTGCCAGCTTGGTTCTTAAGTCCACTGCATGGGAAAATTATTTCCCAACCTGACACTATGAGGTAGTAACTGTCTTTGATGTTGAGCTGTGTTCCATATTTGCATGAGAAGAGAGATGCTCTTGTCATACACAATCTATTAGGCTTTGAGTTTTTATTTGTTTGTTAGTTTGTGTGTTTGTTTGGTTTTCATGTTAGTACTTAGGTGTCTGGAGTATACATTGTTCAAGGTTATTTCTTCTATTGAAATTCAAAGATATTTAAAGTTTGGGCCATGATGGACTGTGTGCTTTCCCAAAGCATAAAGGAATCTAAAATTCTGAAATGAGAAATATTAGAAGACACTGTCTTACATTGCAATGCTGGCCATGTTTACCAGGAAACAAAATTTATTACTCCGGGAGTATACATGTAGTGCTGGATAACTTGGAAACTTTCCTGGATTTTCATGCTTCATGGATGGTGGAAAACAGAGAAATCAGAATTGTAAAGAGGACTCAAATTTTACAGAGCTCCACCCTCAGTTTCCAGGTATTCGTTGGCTCTTTAAATCAACCATTATATTCCATGGAACTATTTGAGGAATATTTGTATTAGCTCTTCTTTGAATTTCTGTTAGAATTCTGCACTATAGCCATCTGGTCCTGGGCTTCTTTGGTTGGGAGTCTTTTTATGGCTGCTTCTGTTTCCTTAGGTATTATAGGTCTGCTTAAGTTGCTTATCTGCCCTTGATTCATTTTTGGTGAGTGATGTCTGTCTAGAAAATTGCCATTTTCTTTAAATTCTCAAGTTTTGTGGAGTACAATTTTTCAAAGTATGGCCTAAAGATTCTGTGGATTTCCCCAGGGTCTGTTGTTATTTCCCCCTTTTCATTTCTGATTTTCCTAAATTGCATGTTTTTTCTCTGCCTTTTGTTTATTTTGGATACAGTTTTGTCTATCTTGTTGACTTACTCGAAGAACCAACTCTTTGTTTGTTACATGGATTCTTTGAATTACTTTCTTTGTTTTGACTTTATTGATTTCTGGCCTTTGTTTGATTATTTCCTGGTGTCTACTACTCTGGGGTGAATTTGCCTCCATTTGTTCCAGAACTTTCAGCTATGATGTTAACTCTTTGGTGTGACTACTTTCAAGTTTCTTCATGTGAGCATTTAGAGCTATGAACTTTCCACTTAGAATTGATTTCAAAGTTTGGGGATTTTGTGTCTTCATTTTCATTGAATTCTAGGAAGTCTTTAATTTCTTTCTTTATTTCTTGATTGACACTGGACTGGTGCAATTGCTGTTATTTCAATTTCCATGATTTGGTAGGTTTACTGAAATTTGTGTTTTTTTTAAGTTGAAATTTAAAAGCATGATTGTCTTCTAAAACATAAGGGCATATTTCAAATATTTTGTACCTGTTGTGGTTCCTTTGTTCCCGAGTATGTGGTTAATTTTAGAGAAATTTCCATGTGTTGCTGAAAAGACGGTATATTCTTTTTTGTTTTGTTGGAATATTCTAGTGACATCTGTTAATCCCAGTTGAGTCATAACTTCTGTTACTTCCTTTGTTTCTTTGTTAAGTTTCTGTCTTGTCTTCCTGTCCAGTGGTGAGAATGTGGTGTTGTAGTCTCCCACTCTAACTGTGTGAGTTTTTATTTGCAAATTGAGTTTTAATGGTTCTTTTACTTACAGCGATGCCTTTATATTTGGGGCATTGATGTTCAGAATTGAACATCCTCCATCGTCGGGATGGTTATATCCTGTGATGTATATGAAATGATTTTCTTCAACACTTTTGATTGATTTTTCGTTTGAAGACTAATTTTTTAGATACCAGGATAGCAACCCAAGCTTGGGTCTTAGTTCCATTTGAGTGGAATGGAGAATAAGAAGGAGAGATGTGGAGGGGTGAGGAGTTGTTGGGTGAGGAGGTCATGATCAGGGAGATTGGGGTGTGAGAAGAATAGAGGAGAGCAAGATAATAGATACCCTAGTGAAGGAAGACATTATAGGTTTACAGAGAAATCAGACACTGGGGAAATGTGTGGAGATCTACAAAGTTGACACCAACTAACAATCTAAGCAACAGAGGAGAGGCAACCTGAAATACTTTCCACTCATAGTGAGATTGATCGCTAACTTATATGCCAACCTAGATTCTTCATCCAGCAGATGATGGAAGTAGACACAGACACCACACCTAAACACTGAACTAACCTGGAATCGAGTTACAGAGAAGGAGGAGTGATGAGCAAAGTGGACCAGAACAGGCTGCTGAACCCTACAGAAATAGCTGACTTGATCAAGGGGGAGATCTATGTCCCCACACTGTTCGCTGGTAAGAAGTATGGATTGATCCGGAATGCACAAATTTGCCTGACAGTGAGGAAGCCTCAGAAATCTATATCAGTACTTATCTCTAGCTTAGGAATGGACTTTGGGAGCCATTTCACATGGAGGGAACCTCCCTCAGCTTAGAGTATGGAGGAGTGACTAGGCCCTATCAAAAAAGATATGATAGTCTCTGAAGAACCTACATGAAAGACCTCACTCTCCTTTGGGAGCAGAAATGTTATTGGAGAGGTATGTTATTAGTGGGTGTCAGGGGATGAGGGGAGGGAGAGGGTTCTGGAATTGACATGTAAAAAAATCTTTTTTCTAATTTAAATACAAAATGGAAGAAAAAGGCTAAAATTACAACAACTAATGTAGCAAAATATATGAGTGCATCACCATGAAGCATTAAATCTTCAATAAAAGAACAAGCAACTTGGGTCTATCTCCATTTTTGGAGCCAAAGCATATGGGATACATCTAAATGGTCAACATTCAACTGGAATAGTATACTGGTATAATGATGCATATACTTACATGTGTACTGGACTGAAGCCATAGTAACTTACTGAGGGCCAGCAGAATTAAAAATACTTAAAACCTTAAATGAATTTGTGCCTTTTGACTAAGTCCAGGAGGATCTATTGCAAGGTCATGAATGGTTGTGGTTGGCTTTTATATGAAGATGTAATAGATTTTTACAGAGAGATCATAAGGGTTTCCAGGCAACTGGGAAAGAAATCTTTCTGCCCATATCATGGACACAGAAACAAGGAGCAACTAAGATGAAGTTTTGCACTTGGGTATTTTAATATCCTAGGACATGTGCCATTGTACAACTTTTAATATCACCTTACAATGGAGTTGATTCTTCAAATGAGACTGTGCCAAAATGCCCAGCGTTTCCAAGCACCTGGAAATGTTAACCAACATGAGGGAACCTAATTTCAATAAATATAGCCTTAGAATGACATGCTGCAAGTCTTGTATTATAAGATTTACTCTTCCATTAAAAGGAAAACCCTATTGTGTTTTTTAATTTTTTAAAAAAAAATTATTTTTAATTTTTAATTTTAATTTTTAATTGGATTATTTGGTTTTTAGTGACTAGTTTATTCAGTTCTTTGTATATTTTAGAAATCAGCCCTTGGCTAGATTTGGGGATGTTTAAGTTCTTTTCCCATTGTGGGATGCTGTCTTCTCTTGTTGACTACAATTTTTAGCATTAGAGAATCTTCTTAATTTAGGAGGCCCCATTACTATTTGTCAATCTGAGTGTCTGTGCTACTGATATGTTGAGTAAGTGGTCTGCTGTACAAATTCATTAATAGCTACAGGCTCTAAACTAGGATGCTGAGACAGAGACAGAAATAAAGAGACAGTGACAGTGAGATACAGATAGATACAGACTGAGACAGAGCGATAGAGACAAAGAGAGACAGACAGACCAAGGCTCAGCTCTGGCAGAGACTAGTCCAGACCACGTACAGCTGCACAGGCTTCACAGACAAACACAGAGAGAAAGAGACACTGAGAGAAAGTGAGAGACAATGTGATACAGAGACAAAGGTACAGAGATATACAGACAGACCATGGCAGTTTATAGGCTAAGAGTAGTAGTGGAGAATCACATGGAGACAGAGACCAAGACTCAGCGTCGGAACAGGACCAGTGCATAGCAGGTAGAGTTGCAAGCTCACACCCAGGCTGCAGAGACAGTGACAGTGAGAGAGAGACAGAGTCAGGGAGATATAGAAAGAGAATGAGAGAGACTGACAGACAGGCCAAGGCCCAGTGTAGGCTAAAACCAGTGAACACCAGACTCCCTCCCTGTCCTTGTACATAGCATGATAGTTTTTGAGAAAGAGGGAGGAAATTTGACCCAAGACATTGATGAGAAGAGGATCCAGATTCACTAGCCACAGGCCACAGGCATAACTGCCAACAAGACAAGCTGAGACTTGTCCAGAACAGACCATGTATAACTGCAGGATCCAAACTAGGTTGCAGAGCCAGAGAGAGACATAGAAGGAGAGCCTGAGAGAGAGTGAGAGACAGACAGACAGACAGACAGACAAAGACCAGATATAGCTTCAGGCTCTAACCCTGGCTACAGAGACAGAGACAGACAGAGAGACAGTGACAGAGAAGGACAGAGAGATACAGACTGAGAGAGAGAGACAGAGACAGAGAGAGTCAGAAAGACCAAGGCTCAGTTCAGGCAGAGAAAATTCCAGACTAGAATCAGCTGCAGGTTTTCAAAAGAATATGGGGACAAAGACAGAGTGACTGAGAGACAGTGAGAGACAATGAGATATGGAATGAGATAGCAAAACAGAGACAGAGACAGACAGACAAAGGCTCAGTGTAGTAAGCACGCCCATTTTAGAGCTGGTAGTTTTGCAGGCTCCTACTCAGGTTCAGAGACAGTGACAGTGAAAGACAGAGACACCAATAGACAGATACTGTGAGAGATAGACAGTGAGAGAGAGACAGATAGACAAACAGACAGATTGTCAGACCAAGTGTCGGTGTAATCCGAGACAGCTATAGACCAGGTACAATTGTGCAGGATCCTACCCCACTCATGAAGGATGCTTTTCTACTTAATAAACTCTGTCTGGCTGCTGAGGTCATCTCTTACAACAAGTAGCTGCAGTCCAATGATCCCTCAGTCTAGTATAAGAAATAGAATTTAAACCAAGCTGGAGGAAAATAACCATGGAAAACTCAACTTGATTTTTTAATTGTGAGTCTTTTCATTTTCTAAGTCCATTGTTGTACATCTTAGGGAAGATGACATTCATCCACAAAAGGCTTTGGACAGTTTTTCCATGGAATAGTAACCAGAAGTTTCCCGTAAACATAAGATGAATTTCCCATGGCCAAGGCCCAGGATGGCTCGGTACAGATAATCCAAAAATTGGAGTCATCCTAAACTCAAAGCCAAAAGTTGAACACAATAGGCCCGAACAGTGGGTGCCACACAACAACCCAAAAAGCAGTGGGAATTAAGCACTGAAGGCTTAAAAGAGAATACAAACATGACTCAGCAAATGCAGTGGTGGACCTCATCTTTCTGAAACATACCTACGTGAAGGGGTATCTCAGCAGTGGGTCTGTCTGAGTAAAATATCTCCTCAGTCCCCATCTCACCCCAGCATTGGTGGGAAGAGAGCTCACAGATATATCATCCCTGCTTTTCAAGGCTCCAGTATTAGTCTTTTGTTTCCATGGAAGTGGAAGCTCAATATAGCAACAGAACACGGAGCAATGGAACAGAAACCATGGAGAGTCCTTAAACAATAGTGATAATGACAGGGCAGGAATGTGAGAGTGGGGTAGACAGGGGAAGAGACAAAGAGGCTAAGAGTAAGACAGGAGAGCAGAGAGCAGAGAGGAAGGGGAAGGTAAGAGAAAGAGAGAGACAGAGTAAGAGAAAGAGAGCATGAGTAGGCCAGGGTCTGTCTTGTAAAAGGGTCCTTTACACCCGACTGCAGACTTACTGGGAAAGGAAAACCTCCGGGCTGACCAGAGTACCGCCTGAGTGCATCCTTCCATGTGACAAGGGCAGGCAAGCATGATGCCTGGAACATTCATTCCCACCTTCAGTGATTATTAAAAGGTGGGGAGTTAGACTTGGGAGCTTTGGGAATGAGGACCTACAGTTCTGGACATTGCTACCTGATGATGTCAAGGGCATTGACCATCATTGGGGATGAACATCTTTGTGGGTAACGATCATTGGTGCTGCCACATCTGGCAGTATTTGCTGGCTCTGCCCCCGTACAGGCTGAATGACAAAATCTGCATCTTCTTAGACCTTGCAAGATATCAGCAGTGTAGAATGAATAGGTTAATTTAGAAACCAATGTTTCTTCAGTCCTGGTATTGGAGGGGAGGATGGTAAGGGTAGGTGGGTGGTTCCAGAGTGTTCATGCAATTAGGATGAGAATAGGGAGACTGGCAGTATGTAATAGCTTAATCCTATTTATCTGACCAGATCTTGGCAACTGTTTGAATCGGTCCTATTAGGCTCCGTTGAACTTACAAGAATCCTTTGGGTTTGTGAGAAACATAAACTTTAGACACATAAGCAGCCTGATTATGGTAGAAGCCACTGGGCTGTAAGCATCCATGTATTTTGAAAGTGGAAGATATTTTCAGGCCAATGGAATGCACCTCAAATTTGCCACTGTGCAGTGGGTTAGCATGTCGTACAGTACTCTGTCTGAATCAGACATGTAACTTACAGGAAATTTATGGATTCATGGGAAGACTGTGATCACTACAAGGCTGAGAAAGAGAGAAACTAAGGACATGCTTCATCCTCTTTGGAAGGCCAACCTTATGATCCCCATTTCTTATATCAGCTCTGCAATAAAGCTGGCATACCTCCCTCTGTGTCCACGTCCATAGCATCAGAGAAAGAAGTAAAAACATTGACCCAAGTCAATGATGAGAAGAGGACAAAGACTGGATAAACTCAGTTTGCAAGCAGAGCTGCCCACAAGGCAGTCTGAGACCTGTCAAGACCAGACCAGGTACAAATGCAGGACCAAGTCATTCTTGAAGAGACAGAGACATAGAAGAGACTCAGAGAGAGTGACAGTGAAAGAAAGGGACGTACAATTTGAGAAGACAGAAGGAGACTGAATGAGTCAGACTGACCAGGACTCAGTTCGGGCATAGACCTGTCCAGACCAGGTACAGGTGCAGGGTTTCACCTAGGCTGCACAGGCAAAGACAGAGAGACTGAGAGACAGTGAAGACAATGAGATATAGACAGAGACATGGACCCAAGGACAGAGACAGAAACAGTCATACCAAGGCTCAGTGTATGCTAAGATCACTGCAGATCATGTACATCTCTGGAGGCTCACAAACCACACATGAAGGATGCCATTTCTGCCTAATGAACTCTGTCCTGCTGCTGATATCATCTCATGGAAACAAGTTGCTGAAGTCCAATGATCCCTCAGTCTAGTCTAATAAATAGTATGTACACCCCGCTTGAGGATGTTAACCATGGAAAACTCACCTTTAGTTGAGTAATGTGAGTCTTTTCATTTTATAATTCCTTTGTTTTCCTTCATAGGAAAGATTATATTCATCCACAAAAAATCTTTGAACAATTTTTCCACAGGAATACTAAGCAGAAAGATTCAGTATACATAAGAAGTATTTCATATGGACAAGGCCACTGGTGCCTCAGTAAGGAAGAACTCAGCACTTAAAATTCACCTGAATTGGTGGCCAAGGGCAGAATAAAAAATGCCCAAAAAGTCCAGTTGACAGTAGTTCTTGAGAAAGAGTAATGAAAACCTGCTGAAGGCTTAAAATGGAAACACACTAGTGACTCAGCTTATGCGGGATTGGAACTCATCCTTGTGAAACTTTCATAGGTGAAGTGGTGGGTCACCGGTTGGTATGTCTGAGAAAAAGATATCCTGGGTCTCCCACTCACCCCAGCATAGGTGGGAAGAGGGCTCACAGAGAGAGCCTCCATGGTTTTCACAGCTCCAATATTGGTCTTTGTTTACATGGAAGAGGTATACTCCCTATGGAGATGGAACACTGACCAATGGAACATGAACCATAGAGAGTCCATAAACCATAGAGTTTCAGCCATGGCAGGAGAGGAAGAGTGGGAGAGAAAGGAGAAGAGAAAAAGAATGTAAGAGCCTGAGCAGAGAGCAGAGAGAAAACAGGTGAGTGAGAGAGATACAGAACAGAGAGAGAGAGAGAGAGAGAGAGAGAGAGAGAGAGAAAGAGAGAGACAGAGACAGAGACAGAGAGACAGAGACAGAGACAGAGACAGAGACAGAGACAGAGACAGAGACAGAGAGTGAGTTAGAAAGCATGATTGCCCGGGATCTGTTTTTACAATGCCTGAAGATTTACTCTCCAAGGGACCCTCCCTGGAGTGACTAGAATTCTGCCTGAATGCATCATGCCAGGTGACCTGGGGCAAACCATACTGATTCCTATACCTCCTTCCAACCTTCACTGACTATTAAATGGTGGGAGGTTATCTATGCCAAGTTAGGGTATAAGGAACTCAAATCCTAGACTCTCCTTCCAGCTGATGTGGTGGTATGTTGAACATCTTTGGGGTTCAACATCTTTGTGTTAACCATGTTTTGTGCTGCCATATCCTGCAGTATTTGCTGGCTCTGACACATTTGGGCAGTGTGACACTATCTGGATTTTCTTTAAAAAAAGAAGAAAGTAGAAGGGACAAAGAATGTAACAGCCTAAGCAGAGAGCAGAAAGAAAACAGGTGAGTGAGAGAGACAGAGACTCTCTCTCTCTCTCTCTCTCTCTCTCTCTCTCTCTCTCTCTCACACACACACACACACGCAGAGAGAGAGAGAGAGAGAGAGAGAGAGAGAGAGAGAGAGAGAGAGTATGATTGGCCATGATCTGTCTTTGCAACTGCCTGAACACTTATGACCCAAAGAACTGTGCCTGGATTAACCAGAGTACCACCTGAATGCATCATGGCAGTTGCCTAGGGGCAACCAGGCTAATGCCTAAACCTCATTCCAACGTTCACATATCATTAAATGTTGGGGTGTTAGAAATGACAGGTTAGGGTAAGATTTTCTTCATGCTGATGAGGGTTTTTTTTTGATCATCTTTGGGGTTGAACATCTTTTTGTGAAACCCATATTTTGGGCTGCCATATCCTGCAGTATTTGCTGGCTTTGCCCCTATCCAGGCTGTGTGACACTCTCTGGATATTCTTACAACTGGCAAGTACTGAGCAGTATATAATGAATAGGTTGAATTCAGAAGAGACAAAGAGACAGGGAGAGTGAGAGAGAAAGTGAGGCACTAAGGATCAGTATAGCAGTCAGTCCCAATGCAACGAAGGTAGAGTTGCAGACTCCCACCCAGGCTGCAGAGATATAGACATAGAGGCGGAGACATTGAGAGACACAGCTACATGGAAACAGAGACAGTGAGTGTTAGAAAGACTGAACATCAGACAGACAGACAGACAGACAGATACACAGACAGACTAAGGCTCATTGTAGCCTGGGACCACTGCAGACCAGGGACAGCTGCAAGCTCCCACCATACACATGGAGGATGCTGTCTCTACCTGGTGAACTCTTTCCTGCTTCTGACATCATTTCATGCAACCAAGTAGCTGCAGTCCAATGATCCTTCAATGCAATCTAAGAAATGGAATTTAAACCTTCCTGTTGGAAGCTAACCATGGAAAACACCCCTTTTTTTGAGTATTGTGAGTCTTTTCATTTTCTTAGTTCATTTTTGTACTGCTTAGGGAATATATCATTACTCCACAGAACCCTTTGAACAGTTTTTCCACAGGAACAGTAACTGTAAGGATCCCTTAAATATATGAATTTCCCATGTTCAAAGCCGAAGGAGGCTCGGTACCCACTATCTCAGAACTCAGAGTCAGCCTGAACTCATGGCCAAGGTAAGAACTAAAAATGCCTGAATTGAAACCTTTTTAATAAATATAAATAAATTCTACTGTAATTTAAAGAATTTTTCAGAAGTACTTCAGGAAAATGTTCTATAACTTAATTCCTTCCCTTATATATTCATCTTATTTATGGGCATTCTTTAGCCATATCTAGTCAAAAGGAAGAAAACTGATGCCTAAAGTTGAATAACAGTACTTATGTGAAGACAAAGAAAAAATTTCAGCACCATATCTTTTGGGTTTGCCCAGAAGAGTTCTTGTCACATGACATGAACTGACATGGTCTTAGTGACACATTCTTGTAGTTAACTATAGCAAAGGAAACACTCATTTCCATCTTCCAGTCATCATGGCAGTCAGAGGTTTGGGAACCTGAGGCCAAATCAATTGCTAACATCTTCCCTGGGTCCACACTTTATTACAAGGCTAACAACCAAAATGGAAATGGAAGATGCTGCAGGTGCCACACCTCACTGAATCACAGCTATGGCAACCATGCTGCTCTCCAATATGTGGGTTCCTGGGGAATTAGGATATGACTGCAGTTCAGACTAACAAAACTTTCCAAGGGCAAGCCAGAGAATAAAATATTATATGATCAATTTTGATCTATTAACAAAGGTTGTTAAATTAGAAAAGTCAAGTGCAATGAAAAAAGAGGTAGTAGAGGAAGCCAAATATATTCATTTTCAAGAACTATTCTCTAATATTTAGTTCTTTCATCTTAGTCGGTGTTAAAATATCCACCATTACAAAATGATTATAATATAAGGGGATGTTTTAAATTATTCTTAAAATATAAAAGAAAAAGATCCCGTGAAGTTGACACTATATTTTTATTAATGAAAATGTCAGTTTGAGACAGGAAGAATGGTTGTCATGCTTAGTCCTAACACAAATTAGCTATGAGATTCTAGGCAGTCATCTTTATATGGCTGTTACAAACACGCAATGTGGTAAAAACTGTCAGGTATTTACCTACCATATAAGGTGTACAAACTCTGTATGCAATAATTTTCTGTTATTTCATCAATTATAACTCCATTTACCACTTTTAATTCCTGCTTAGATATGTTGTAAAGAATGTGTTTCATGTGGTTTTTGTTGTTTAAATTTTCTTTCATCAAACTAAGGGTTCTGCTCTTGATAGTCATATATATCCCATCCTCTTTATATGAAACTAATTATATAATAAGCTCTTAAGAGGGAATTAAATCAGTCATTTTGCTTCAGATCTAAAAAAACAAAATGCCTGTAAAGTCAAGTCAACTCGTGTCTGAAAAGTAGAGGGAAGAAACTGCCCAATGCTTTCAGCTGAAATACACAGGTAATTCAGGGAATGTGGTGGTAGAACTCATCTTTGGGAAACACTCCAACCTGAAGGCGTGTCTCACGGTTGTTCTGTCCAAGAAAAAATCTCTAAGGTTTTCTGTTCAAAAGAGAATGGGCGGAGGTAAAGGTCACAGAGAGAGCCTCCCTGGAATTCACAGGTCTAATGTTGTTCTTTTGTTTATGTGGAAGGGGAAAGCTCACTATGTAGACAGAACCCTGAGCAATGGAACATGAACCATAGAGAATCCAAGAACCATAGAGCTTCTGACAGGTTGGGAGAGGGAAAGTGGGGGAGACAGGAGAAGAGGCAAAGAGGGTACAAGGATGAGCGAAGAGCAGAAAACATGCAGGAAGGGGAAGGTAAGAGACAGAGAGAAAAAGAGAGGGAGAGGGAGAGAGAGAGAGAGAGAGAGAGAGAGAGAGAGAGAGAGAGAGAGAGTAAATGAGCATGTGGGGGTCAGGATCTGACCTTGAAAGGAGTCCATTAAAGATGACTGCAGACTTAGTACCCACAGAACCTGGGCTGAACAGAGAAATTCCTGAGTGAGTGCATACTGCTAGGTGCCCAAGCAGGCCAGCCTGTGGCCAGGACCTCTCATTCCTAACTTCAATGATTATTAAAAGTCAGGGTGTTAGACTTTGCAAGTAAGGGAATAAGCAGGCTGAGTTCTCAAGCCTGCTTCCTGCTGATGTAAGGGCATTGACCCTCTTTAAAGAACCTGAGAATGTTGGTTTACTACTACTTCCTGGAGTATCTGGTTGTTTCACCCCATTCCAGGATGTGTGGCACTCTTTGGGGAATCGTACACCTCACCAAATGTCAGCAGTGTAAGTGATGTGGTTAATTTTTGAAAAAAATATATGTGAAGTCCTGGTATCCTAGAAGAGGATGGTCAGATGAGGGAGGGGTTCCAGAGGGAGAGATCCCAGATGAGGAGTAAGGGAATCTAGGACCACGGAGAGGCTGAAAGCTATTTATATGCAGTGAAACTTCGAACCTGTTTGCATGGATCTGATTCATCTCCAAGTAACTTACATGAATGGTTTGGGTTTGTGAAAAACATAAATTTGAGACACATTAGCTCCCTTTTTATGATAGAAGCCACTTGGATAAAAACACTTACATTTTTGAAAGTGAAGGATATCTTTAGGACAATAAAAAGCACCTTAAGTTTTCCATTGTAGAGTGGTGTAGTGTGCTGTTCAGTACTCTGACAGAGAGAGAGAGAGAGAGAGAGAGAGAGAGAGAGAGAGAGAATGAGACAGAGAGACAGAGACAGAGACAGAGAGACACAGAGAGAGAGAGAGACTAAGGCTCAGTACAGCATGCAGGCCAGTGCAATGCAGGTAGATTTGCAGGCTCCTGCCAAAACTGCAGAGACATAGACACAGAGAAAGAGATAACAGAGACAGAGACAGTGAGTGATAGAGAGAGAGTAAGAGACACAAAAGTCAGAAAAACAGACAGATGCACTGACAGACCATTGCTCAGTGTAGGCTGGAACGAGTGCAATCCAAGTACATTTCTTACGCTCCCAACATACTCATGGAGGATGCTGTCTCTGCCTAATTAACTCTGTCTTGCTGATGACATCATCTCTTGCAACCAAGTAGCTACAGTCCAATGATCCCACAGTCTACTTTAAGAAATGGAATTTAAACCTTCCTGGTAGAAGCTAGGCAGGGAAAACTCACATTTTTTGAGTAATGTGATTCTTTTCCTTTTCTTAGTCCATTGCTGTACTTGTTAGGGACTATGACATTCATCCACAATTTTCTTTGAAGAGTTTTCCATGGTAACAGTAACTTTGAGGATCCCTTAGACATAAGAAGAATTTCAAATGTGCAAGCCCAAAAGAACTAGGTACCCACTATCTCAGAACTCAGAGTGAGCCTGAAGTCATGGCCAAGGGCATCACAAAAAATGGCCAAATAGTCGAGGGGAAACAGGGATCTGAAAAGCAGTTGGAAGAAACTACTGAAGACTTAAAGCTGAAACACACAGGTTACTCAGCCAATGTGGTAGTGGACCTCATCTTTGGGAAACATACAGACCTGAAGTGGTGTCTTATAGGTTGGTTGTTCCCAGAAAAAGGTCTCTGAGGTTTCCTACCCATCAGATCATTGGCAGGTAGAGAGGTCATAGAGAGAGACTCCCAGGTTTTCATAACTCCAGGGTTGGTCTTTTGTTTACATGGATGTTTAAAATCAGGCTATGGAGACAGAATGCTGAGTAATGGAACATGAACCATAGAGTGTTCATGAACTGTATAGATACTGATAGGGTGGGAGAAGGAGACTGAGGGACACAGGAGAAAAGCTAAGAAAGTAAGAGGAAGAGGAGAAAGCAGAGATCAGAGAGGAAGGGTAAAGTAATAGAGAGGGGGAGAGATGATAGATAGATAGATAGATAGATAGATAGATAGATAGATAGATAATACATACATACATACATACATAGAATAAGAGAACATGAGTGGGTCGGTGTGTTTCTTTTTAAGGGGTCCGTTAAACATGCCTGCAGACTTAGTACCCATGGAACACTGGGATCTCCAGAGTACTACCTGATTGCATGCTGTCAGCTGACCAGGGCAAGCCAGCCTGATGTCAGGACTTTTCATTCCCACCTTCCCTGATTATTGAAAGTTTGGTTGTTAGACTTGGAAGGTTAGAAAATAAGGATGCCAAGATCTCAATTGTGCTTCCTGCTGATGTAGGGGGTGTTGACCATCTTTGGGGGATTCCATTATGTTGAGCTTATTCCACATCCTTGTGTATCTGCTTGCTCTTCCCAAGTCCAAGCTGTGTATCGATCTGGGACCTCATAGACCTCACCAGATGTCAGCAGTGTAGGAGAGGAGGTTAAGTTAAAAACAACAACAACAAAAAAAATGTTTTTGAAGACCTGGTGTGATAGGGGAGGATGGCCAGAGTAGTGAGTGATTCCCAAGAGAAACGTCGCAGATAAGGATGAAGGGAGTCTGAGACCATGGAGAGGTTGAATAATATTCCTCTAGAGTGAATATTTGGACATGTTTGCATGGGTCTGATTCAGCTCCCTGGAACTTACACAAATCTTTGGTTTTGCAGAAAAATATAAATTTCAGACATATTAGCAGCCTGTTTATAATAGAAGCGACTTCGCTGAAAGCATTCACAATTTGGAAAGCAAAGGAAATCTTTAGGACAATAAAAAGCACATTAATTTTGCACTCATAGAGTGATTTACCATGTTATTCATTATTCTCACAGACACACACACACACACACACACACACACACACACACTCACACACAGAGACATACAAAGTCTCAGTTTAGGTGGAGATCAGTCCAGAGCAGTTACAGTTGAAGATTTTCACCCAGGCTGCATAGGCAAAGACAGAGGGAGAGAGACTCAGAATGAAAATGAGATAAAGACAGAGACAGAGACAGAGAGCAACTGACCAAGGGTCAGTGGAAGCCAGAGTAGTACTGGACTATCAAATGCAGAGAGACAGAGACTGAGGCTCAGTATAGCAGACAGGCCCAGTGAAAAGCAGGTATAGTTGCAGACTCCCACCCAGGCTGTAGATTCATAGACAGAGAAACAAAGATAATGAGAGACAGAGATTCAGAGTGACAGAGATAGTAAGTGATAGGGAATATTATTAGGGAATATGAGCGATGGAACATGAACCATAGAGTGTCCATGAGCCTTAGAGTTTCTGACAGGGTGGGAGTGGTAGAGTAGGGGAGACAGTAGAAGAGACAAACAGGTTATGAGGAAGAGCAGAGAAGAAGTAGAGGTTAGGAGAAAGAGAGAGAGTAAGAGAACATTAATGGGTCGTGTTGTTTCTTTTAAAGGGGTCTTTACACCTACGTGCAGATTTAGTACGCTCAGAAATCTGGGCTGTCTAGAGTACCACCTGAGTGCATCCTAAAATGTGACTGGGGTAGGCCAGCAAGATTACTGTTGCTTTCATTCCCACATTCACTTATTATTAAAAGGTGGGTTGTTAGATTAGGAAGGTTAGGGAATACTTACCTCAAGTTCTTAAAACCCCCTACTGCTGATGTGGAAGGCACTGAACATCTTAGGTACCTGAGAAACCTGAGGTGATGTCACATCCTGGAGTAGCTTGTTGCTTTTACCTAGTCCAGACAGTGTTGAACACTTTGGCTCTTCTTATACCTGGGCAGATGTTAACTGTGCAGAAGAAAATGTTAAGTTTAGAAAAAAAAAACAAGTTTCTTAAGTACAGGTATTGAGGGGAGATTTGTAAGATGAGGGGTCCCGCAATGAGGAGGGAAGGTTTTCCAGTACCAAGGAATTGTTGATTACTATTTTTTGGAATGAATCAAACCTGATTTCACGTGTTTGATTCATCTCCCTGGAACTTAAAAGAATCCGTTGGTTTGGTAAGAAACATAAATTTTAGACACATTAGATGGCAAAGCACCATCTCCCTCGTCAAAAGCATCAGAGTTCTTGAGAGGGATAAACTTTGACCCTAGTCAATAATGATGACAGAAGGTGAGAGACTCACTAGCCAGATCGCCGCAGGGACAGCTCCCCACAAGGTAGTCCTGGCCATGTACACCTGCAGACTCCCACCCAGGTTTCAGAGACAGAGACAGAGACAGAGGGCCTGAGTGACAGAGAGATACAGAGAGAGAAAAAGAGACAGAGACAGTAAGGGATGAGAAGATCTCTGAATGTTCTTTCCATTATTATAAAGTTTTACGAATACGACATCCTTATTTAAAGCTAAAAATTTGTATTGGTTGACAATTCCCTGATTGCTAAAGTTGTTGAGCACTTTTTTCTCTCTTTCAGTCATTTTAAATTCCTCTATTGAGAATTCTTTTTTAGATATGTACCCCACATTTTATTTGTATTATTTGGTGTTTTGGAAACTAGTTTCTTAAATTCTTGTAAATTTGGGAGATCAGCACTCAGTCAGATATGGGGTTGCTAAATAACTTTTCCCATTCTGTGGACTACCATTTTGTATTTCTGACTGTGTCATTTGTCTTACAGAAGTTTCAGGTTGTGTAGTGGGAAGAATAGAGGAGAACAAAATAAGAAACACCATTAGAGAGGGATAACAGTCACTCATCTGGGATAGCCATCTGGGAGATGAATATCATAACAATTCTGAGATATCATCTTACACCTTCTAGATTGCCTACAAAAAATACCATTGACAGTTATTGAAGAGGGATGTGGAAAAATGGTTCTCTGTTGTTGTTGGGAGTGAAAACTTGTACAACCAATTTGGCATCAGTAATGAAGTTCTTCTGAAAACTGAGTATCAGTCTATTTCACCATCGAAAATATTCAGTTTGCAGACAATATGATAGTTTACATAAGTGAACCAAAAAACTCTACCAGTGAGCTCCTACAGCTGATACACACATGCAGCAAAGTGGCAGGATATAAGATTAAGTCAAAAATTCAATACTCCTTCTATATGCAGATGATAAGGGTGATGAAAAAGAAATAAGAAAAATATCACCCTTTATAATTCCCACAAACAATATAAAATATCTTGGAGTAACACTAACCAAACATGGCAAGACCAGTACAGCCTGAACATTGAATCTTTAAAGAAAGAAATAAAAGAAGATACCAGAAAGTGTAAAGATCTTCCATACTCTCGGATAGGGAGGATCAACACAGTAAAAATCGAAATTTTGCCAAAAGCTATCTACAGATTCAATTCAATGGGTATCAAGGTAACGGTGGTTCCATCAATAGAAGGAGTTCAAATGTCTCTGACAGCTATGTAAGGCCAACTTTCAAAATTTTACCATTTATTTTATCCAGTTTATTCTTATATATTACATTCTTATTTGTAAATTTATTTTTTTGTTAAAGTTTTTATTTTTTCACATTTCTATAAGTTCTCCATTACGAGAAGTAAACATGTGTGTCATAGATATATTGAATGTCAAAAAATGTTTCTGAAAGCATATATCGTGTCCATTATTAATACTTGGTCGGGGGCTGCCTATGACTAAGGGAGTACATTAGTAATTTGGTTTTACCTTTAGGTGTGTAACAACGAAGAGCAGAAGACATACTTTTACTTGGGGTGAAATTAGCAGAACAAGAGACTTCCACTCAGTAATCATTTTCCATTTCAACCAAGGAAATAGGAAGAGATTCCTTTGTCCTGTTTTCATTTTGTTGTGGTCCACACATAAATACATCTTGAAATAAATGATAAATCATGAGTTTTGTACAGCTTTTCCACATTGGTCAAAATTTCCTGAAGAAATATGTGGGTCAAAATTTATAAAATCTTCCAGCCATCATATTCCATATCAAGCCACTCTTACATGGGAAGACCAAGAGTACTCAAGGTGAACAAATGGGTAACACAATGGTTAAAAAAACTTGTAAGACAAGTCTGGATAAAGAAATCTCATAAAATAACTCTGGATAATTAATTACTGCTTTTGATGTAGAGGAATAAAAGCATGGAAAGTTGCAATATACATCTCAGAGTGACTCTATTGATTAGTTAGTGTAGGACACCATATCTGCTATTAGACCTAAGCTAGTGTTAACACAGCTAGAGACAGTTATACAGTGGAAAGCATGCAGGCTAAATTCTCATCAGAAACTCAGGTTAATCCAGGTTATATAACATGGATCATCCAGGAGAGGCATAATCACTTGTCAGCAGAGTTGTCTGTTTTTCTTTCTTAGCAGATAAAACCTTTGGCTATGAACCATGTTCACAGTGAAATGTGAAGTAATTGAAGTCAATAGGCTGGTCTTGGTGTGAAATCAGGGCATGATGACATAGAGGAATTAAGGCTTTGTTTTTATTTGAGTAAAATTATTCTGGATAAGGCATAGGAACATTGGAGGTCTTGTCTGCATTATGCATGTACGACATCTAAAGTACATAAACTATATCAAAGTTCTCTTCCTTAAATTATAATGGCATTGTAACACTTTCACTTGCATGTTTGCTATGTACAGACCTATTAGATTGCTGTGGTGTATCAAAAATAAAAATAATTATAACTCACACAGGTTAGTGTCCTTAGTGTTGTGTAAACAAGGCTACATATACAGTGTTGTAGGTGGGCAAGTTAGTTTAAAATATAGAGATGAACTAAACAGTGACAGGCTGTTTGATTTAAACAGGTGCTTTCGGAAACCACGTAGGGTTTCACACTACTTCTAGCAAGAGCCCAAGAACAATGGAGAAAGTGGGATTTAATCTTTCCTTTGTATGTTTAGTATTATAAACAAATGACTTGTTCAGCTTTTAAAGGCAACATAGATAGGGGTAATCCTCCAAATTAGTTAATAGTTAAACTGTTTCCATTATACTTCAGCTGGCACTATTTCTCAAGTCAATGGTACCTCATCTCAATAAATGCCTATTTAGATTATATTTTCAATGATTTTGATGGTGGATGTCTTCTTCACTGAAAATTAATATTCTGATTTAAGGTATTAAAGGCCTCATAGGTTTCCAACACATGATTTTGGCATTGTTATCATCCTTCAGTTATATTTTCTTAAATGTTAAAATTCAGATGGAAAAGGCTGTTGCAAGCCCAAGAATACCACAAAGTATTACCATATTACAATACAAGAGATTTTTGTTAGGGATAAATCCAGGATGGTAACTGTGAGAAGATAGAGCAGGGCACTGAAAATACTTAAGGAAAGTTGAAGAGTACCATTGGGAGTGGTGAGACATTTCAGGGTACAGCTTCCAATTTTGGGAATGGTGGAATTTTAGTCGTGAGGTGTGGCCTTTTACCCAGTAGGACATAGGATAGGTTGGGTGCTATATGCTGTCTTTAGGACAGTTATAGTGTTCTAGAGATTGAACCCAGCATTTGAAAGACCTTAGTGGAGAGGCCTGGCATGAGTGTGCCTCAGGGTTCCTACAGTTGTTAAATTTCTAGAAAACATAGGTTTTTATCTTTGTGTTTGTTTCCCTCTACACTGACAGTTACCCAACTTATCCTGCCTGATATACTCTAAAAGTATAACATGTCTGAGCATTTATGGCCATGTGTATGTCCTTAAACCTTCCTCAAAATGTCTATTTTTGAGATAAATGTATGATTGCAATTTCCCATTTGCTTTGAGATTTCCAACACTTCCCAGTCAACTCTGCTTATTGACTTCACTTTGATAACATTTTCCAAGTGTCCCTGTGAACATTAGTATGATACTGTAAACAAGACCTTATCAATCTGACAAATGATATTCCCAAATTTATATGGGAAACCAAAAGATGTTTTCACAGAAGAAGATACAGAAGAAATAGATTGATGTTGACAGTGTGAGAAATATATTACCCATCACAAAGAAATATTTCTTGTTATTAATTCTTTTTGGTTACATAAATTAATGCTTTAATAAAAGACCAAATGAACAAATATGATAAAATAACAAGGTATATTCAATTCCTTGTAATTTTATGATCTCAAATATAAGCAATTATTGTTACAAATATATATATACATATATATATATATAATATATATATATATATATATATATGAATAAAGAGCAACAATGAAATTAATATTAGCATCTTGGTTATTTTGCTTGCTGACATTTTTCCTTCCATTCTTGATTCATTTTTATATTGTCCCATTCCTATTCATTCTACACTTTACTTTTTTATTACAACCTACATATTTTTATTTTACTTTCTTCTATTATTTTCTTTTTTATATATTTCTTTTCTTTACATTTGATCAAATAATTACTTATATATTTGTTTTTTTTTAGTTTTTAAAAACTTGCATCTAGAGAGTTGAAGTTGGATCGCCTCTTCCAGGTACATGTCAAACCTATATTCTGTAATCAAACAACATCCCCATTATAAACATGTGGTCTGGCAATTACTGTGGCATGGGGTGATTACTGGAATCAAGTTGTGGCAGTATTTGCAAAGCATCAGAAGCCAGAAGGAAATTTTCTTCATGTTGTACATAAGCAGAAACTAATACTTCCTTTCTGGCAAGAATGGTTTTTAAATCCAGTGAAATAGGAAGAGATTCTTTTGTCCAATTTTCTTTGTGATTGCAGAATGACTAGCAAAGATTTATTTTGAAATATCAGACTTACTTTAATTTTTGACAGTTTTTTTTTATGTGGTCACAATTCATTCCAGTAACATCACAATCAGAATTTAAAAAGTCTTCCAGCAATTGTATTCCATATGTAGACAGCCTTCAATGGAATGACATGGAAATCATAGTTGGAATAATAATTTTCATGAGTTCCAAACATTGAAGGAAATTCCCAAGTTAGCCAATGGTGAGGATGAGGATGAGACTCTATTATACATATATATTAATCTCCAACTTTCCTCTGTTTCCTCTGACACTTATGGATTACTACAAAGTGATACTAGCTAATCATCTTAGCAAGAGTGGAGAGTTTACATTAAATGTCCTCTGCTGATAACGATATTGACAACTAATTTAATGCCATCCTAGAAACTTCATCCAGCAGCTGAAGAAAGTAGAATCACACACCCACAGACAAAAGCTGAACTGAATTGGAATCCAGTTGCAGAGAGGGAGGAGTGATGACCAAACGGTTCAGGAATAAGCTGTTGAAACCCACAGAAACACCTGACCTTAAGAAGAGGGACCCATTGGCCCCAGAATGATCACTGGGAAAAAATCATGGATGTGATCCAGACCCTATAAATGAGGGTGTAAGTGAGGAGACCTCGCAAATCCAAGGCGGCTCTTGTACTAGATCAGAACGTATCCCTACCATAGGAATGGATTTGGGGAATCACTTTTCACGTAAGGGGATACTCCCTCAGCCTAGATTAAGGGGGAGGCCCTAGGCCCTATCCAAAAGATATGGGAGATTCTGAAGTCCCCCGCATGGAACACCTCACACTCCCTAGGGAGATGAAATGGTATGGGATAGATAGGGCATTAGTGTTGTTAGGGGAGGAGGGAAGGTAGAGAAATCTGGGATAGACATGTAAAATAATCATTTTTTAATTTAAAGAAAAATAGGGTAAAAAGCTAAAAATATAACAACTAAAGAACCTAATGTATAAGAAAAACATCAGTAAAAACTAATCCTCCACAAAAAAGTATAAGAAACTTAAGGTTCAATCCATTTGGGAAACTGCAGCATATGGGATATATCTAAGTGGTAATGAGTCAGCTGGAATGTTGCAATGATACATTTAATTACATGTTTACTGGACTGAAGCCATAGTAGGTTATTGTGGGGCAGCAGAAGTAAAATTAGTTAAAGAGCCAGACTTGTGACTTTGGACTAAGTCCAGGAGGGTATATTGTGAGGTCATGATTGGGTGTGGTTGGTTTAGAAATTGAAGATGTAGTAGCTTTTGACAGACAGGATGTAAGTTTTCCTGGCAACTCTGACAGAAATCTCTCTGTTCTTATCATGGGCCAAAAAACAGGGCGCGACTGAGATTCAGTTTTTTACATGGGGTTTTATTGTAACGATACAATGGAGTGTGGGCCAGAAGAAGACATAGTATTGTCTGCAAGTGGAGTTACAAGATAGGTGCAAGAAATTCGTCCCAAGCCCCAAGGAAGTACTACCAATCTTGAAACCACTAAGTCATCTTTCCAGTAATCAACAACTTCAGTTAGCCTGGCTTAACCTTGAGGAAACATTGGGTGAAACAAATGTGAGTTTAAAGAAATGCACATTTACAGGAAATGCAAAAGCTTAAAAAATTGAGCAGTAAATGAATTTTCCTTAGGAATTGGTTTCCTTTTCTGAAAAATATGGTGCCTGTTAAGTCAGCTTTGTACTCCTGAATGTTAATTTTTAGCACTAAATTTCAGCTTTGCTGCCCTGTTTTGTAAATGGGTTAAAGTGGTATCTACAAGCAACCATATTTTTTCCTATGACTCCTCTTCTCAGATGAAGAAACTTAAGTTATACATATTCTCTATTATGACTCAAGCTACACTCCAAAAGTGAAGATTTGACTTGTTGTTTTTGCTCCTTATCAAAAACTGCTTTCACAAGGACACAAAGCCAGACACAGGCCATCAAAAGATGTCTGAGGTGAACATCAAAATGTGATCATCTGTTAACAATACGTTTTTTCCCCAGGAAAGCCAGCACATGACCTGGAGTATCATGCAATGTTGTGTTTTAATACAGATATTTTGAATTTAATTAATTGCATATGTGGATAAGCATAGAAAGGCTTCTTTTTATAACCCCATTTACTTGCCCTGGACATACTAAGAGTTACTGAACACACAGATGACCTCTGTTCATGAGGTGCCAGACATTTACATGAAGCATGGGAGAGTGAAGTATCCCAAGCATCCATGCCAGTTATCAACTTCATCATCATCATCATCATCATCATCATCATCATCATCATCATCTTCATCATCTTCAAGTTGCCTTTGCAGGAGAGATTTTATTTAAAGTCCTGGATTACCTTGATCTTTATTTACAGATATGCCAGGCCTCACTCTCAGAGATATACCAGGCTCTTCCTGTTGACAGTTGGGATAAAACACATGCAGCCACTTTGACTGATCAATTTTCATTCTTTAACTGAGGATGTATTCATGGCCATTAAAAATGGGCGACAGAAGGATAGTTGTGCTTTACCCTAATACAGAGGGTGTCTTCATTAGCAGTACTAAGGGGGTCCCACCTGCCTCTGTGAATAAACAGCCTGGTCAGGCATTGGCAAACTCCCTTCACCAGCAGAGAACACACATTGTGAGCACACCTCTCCAATTATAGCAGAAAACTGTGATGGCAAGCCTTCCTGTGGAAATTTGATCACTTCCTGAAGCCAAGTGCCATTTCAGTTCTTTGCTTGCATTCCAAACTTGTGCATGGGTCTTTCGAAGGAAAACCTCTCATAAACTACATTGCTGAACCCTTTCCTGCAGAAAGTTCACATTGTACGTAAGACTCCACTGGTGACATGCCCTCTACAGCAGAGAACACTGATCAGGTGGGCATCTCTGGAACTATCATCCCTTTCTGAAGCCAACTGTCAGTCCAGTTTTTCATTTGGCCTGCTGTAAGTATGCACAGGATTTAGGAAGAAAAGACTTATACAAACACAATCACTTACCTATTCCTGTCACCAGTTGCCATGGGAAACATCCTTCAACCCTCTTTGACTGAGGTAAATAAGTTAAGACAGTTTTCATTACTCAAATGTCTAAGAAACTACCTACCTAGACCAGTGGAGAGAAGCCTACACACCACACATTGCGTCTCTCAGACCATGGACAACAAAGAGCAACCAAGATGAAGATTAGGAGGTTTACATACCATCCAAAAGCCTGGAGTATCTGACAACCATTAAAGCCCAGATGAATTTACCACCTGAATGACAGATGACACGGTTTCTACCCAGATTGAGTTTCAGAGACACATATATAGACCAGGGTGAGATCCCCTGACTCTGGACATGTAGACAGTATTTTCAAGCAGGCTCTGAATTACCTACAGAAATTATGGGCACTTCAATCTCCACATAGGAGCTAGGACAGGGCAAGAAAGGAAATGGACCACTCATTTTCAGGTGATAGATATGATGAGAAACACAGTGAAAATTGATACTAATCTATGTGCTTTCCATCCAGTCATCAGAAAAAGACCTAGTTCAACTTATTGCCCAGACCATAGAAGGCTAAATGACACTTGGATATGTCTCTCCTTTTGGAATAGAATGTGGATTGCTGCCTGCACTTTAATGGATTTGCTGAGAGGTCTGAAGGCCATGGTCCAAGGGATGCCATTGCAAAGACACCTGGAATTTATGCAGTACCGACTGGACAGTCTTCCTCTCATCAATATGGACTGGTACATTGTCCCATCTAATCAAAATTCCCTGAACAGCCCCATCTACTGAACAGATTTTGAAAGCTTCAAAATCTGTTTCAGGGTGTAGTTACACCTCTACATCTGTCCAGGGGATGCAGAGAACTTACAGATATCTGGAAGACCAACCCATAAGCATCCCCTCTCCAGAACAGGATCACATTTCTTTTTCTTATAGTCAAGGGAACCATAAATATTCCATTAGTCACCAAAAGAAAACTAAGGCAATCTCATACTATCCAGGCATGTCCAAAATATATAAATCTAGAAAATGTCTCTAAGCACTTTCCTTCTGCAAATTTTACACCACTTGAGATCTTCAAAAGTTTGGCATTTCATAAAGAGAATCCCTGTTCCTACATGAATAGACAAGCAACTACTGGTGCTGACAAAATGGCCCAAGAGCATATTTATTGCATGCACAAGGGTCTCATGAACATCCACAGTCCCACAATTGGTCTCCAACACTGTCCAGATAAGTGCACAGAAAATTAACACATTTGCCCTCTTGGAAAAGAGCTCAAACCTATTCCCAATAGAAAGGGGGGCTCAATACAAACAGCCTTTGTGAAAAACATGGAAAAACAGACTCCAAGAACTCAAGGAGGTCTCTCTAAATCACCAAGAGATTACCATGATTTATGCCAGAAAAGTTATGTCTAAAACATTCCCATATTTCACATAACAGCTCAGTGAGGAGTCAAACACAACAAATCTGAAGAATGGGACATTGATATTAGTTTTAGGACTACCAGGACTGTAGATATTGCCCCATTCACCTAACAGACACAGGTAGTTACAGCTATATGGGTGGGGCTCCAGTACCACCCACAAGTGAGGGAGGAGTGTTGGATGATCCCTCAGCTTGAAAACAGTGTGTCACACTCCAGGAGACACAACATATCCTGAATATTCTGTCACTTCCATTAAAGTTTAGGGAAAAATTTTGATCCTCTTAGTGTTTGCTTTTTTTGCTGTTGAGTTTCGTATATGATTGTTATTTCCTCTTCATATTGGGACTCCCAGACAACCCATTCTTGTTGTGAACTTTGCAGTTTGATATGATTTTAAAATTGTGAAAACTCAAACAAAAGCTAAAATATCCAACCCTATCTGTGACAAAGTGCATGAAGTTAAACCCAGGAAGCTTCAACCCTGCAGAATACTCTTGAAGAATCTTGGTCTTCCTGAGCATGGGAGAAATGGTCTTATTAGTGGAACAATACAATTTGTTATATGATAACACACCTTTTTTTACACAAATTTATACTATAATAACCATATCATTATATGTTTCAACAATATCATTTATGTCTTTTCATTAGTATATACATGGACACTTTACCGTTAGTTATTGGTATATAATCTAAATTATATTAAGTCAAAAATACACATCTTAAATCATAAACATTTCATTCTCTGTTTTCTGCTCTAGTTTCATTTATTTTATTCTTATTTTCTTCTTCTTATGTGCCTTTTCCTAATCACTATATATCTTTTACATTTTAAAAATATTCCAGCCAATATTTGTATTTAATTTTTTATATTTTCCTTTTATTCTCATCTTTCATTAATCTTCCCTTGTTTCTTTCTTCCATTCCTTCCATTAATTTGCTACTGCAAAATATTCTTTAAAAGAACGGAAGGTTTTATTCTTGAACCACTTTCATGTCAAGTTATATTACTACAAATTAATCTTACACTGATTTGGAATAGAAAACAGTATGAAGCTTGCAGCTAATTTTGCATATAGGCATCCAGTTTTTCTAGTGGAAATGTGGGGTTAAGAAGCATAAAGCAGAGTATTTTCTTAGTGTGTATATTAGCTGGAGAGTTATCCATGTCATAATGATATATCGTTTATGCCTGTGAAAAATGAAGAATTTCCTTTCACAAATTTCCATTGACTTCATTGACTTCATGGCTTATCTCTCTAGCAAACATATAACATGAAGTAATTGAATCATTTAAACTTTCATGGAATTTATCTGAAATATGCATAAAAACCATGCAAGATTTGTGAGGTCAAAATTTACAAAGTCTGGCATCCATGATTTTCCATATTACAAAACCTATGTTATTCAGTTGCTCTCTGATCACAGGTATAATACTGGGTAGCACATGGACAGCTAACACTTTAAGATAGTGTTTGGACCATGCACAAAACCTAAGCCCACACGGATCACAGACCTCAACATAAATGCATCCACAGTGAACCTTCCAGAAGAGAAAGTGGAAGATACGCTTGAACAAATTTGTACAGGTGAATGCTTCCAGAACAAAACTACAGTAGCAAAGACATCGAAAACTGCAATTAATAATTGGAACCTCCTGAAACTGAGAAGCTTCTGTAAGGCAAAGGAAACAGTCAGTAAAAGAAAACAACAGTCCACAGAATAGGAAAAATTCTTCACCAACCCCACATATGACAGAGGGCTGATGCTCAAAATATAAAATGAACACAAAAATCCAGCCACCAAAGCAACAATCAAGTAAATTAAAAAGTGGTGTAAGAAATAAATAGAGAATTCTCAACAGAGAAATCTAAAGTGGCTGAAAGAAACTAAAGACAGGGCTTGAAATCCTTAATCTTCTGGGAAATGCAAGTCAAAAAAAATGATGACTGCCTTATGTGCCATTCTGTAGCTCTTTTCCAGAGGCTGATGGAAGCAGATGCACACACCCACAGGTATACACTGAAGTGATCTATGGAACCAAGTTGCAGAGAGGGAGAAATGAAGAACAAACAGGACAGGACCAGGCTGGTGAAATGCACAAAATAGATGACCTGAACAAGGGGGAGCACATGGGACCCAGAATGATGCCTGTGAAGCTGGCAAAGGACTGATCCATAACCGTGAACATGGATGTCAATGAGGAGGCCTCAGCACTCAATGGGGCCCAGGGAGGTGGGTCAGTATTTATTCCTGGTGAAAGAAAGGAATTTGAGGGCCCATCTCAAGTGGGGGGATGCACTCTCAGCATGGACAAATGGGCAATAGCCAAGGCCAGGCACAGGAGAATATGACAGACTTTGGGGAACTCCCATGGAGGGCCTTGCCCTCTCTGAGGTGTAGGAAGGATAAAGTTGGAGTCTGGCAGAGGGTTGGGGGAGGGAAATGAAAGGGAGAATAATTGACATGTGAAGCAAGCTTGTTCTAATTTTAACTAATAATAAATCTTTACAAACATAAAATAAGAAATTTAAAAATAAACTAAAAATGTATTTAATATTTAAAAAATGTTCCTATAAAATATCTGTTCACCCAGGAGGAAAGAAAGAGAGGAAAAAAGATAGTGTTTGACTAAATAAATAACAGAAAAAGGCAAGAGGAGATAAATCCATGTACACATAAAAAAATTCAGACGACATCTCCAAATCATGCATCCATATTATAATGTAGGAAGATATTCTAGTATTAGAGCTATCCAAGTCGAAAGATTGAACAATGTGATCACTTATCCAAAATACATACCAACACAAATTAAAAAAATCTGAGATTACCACAGGTTATAGTCCAATGATCTGAAAATTTAAAACTATCATTTGCTGGATAGATAGCAAATTTTTAGTGAGACCAGATAAGACTCTTGTCTCAAAATACAGAAATAAGCAAACTTTTCAGATATTGGACATGAAAAAGCTCTTGTTGAGTCCTCCAAACTTGTCCAGATAAATCAAGGACATGTGTCAACAATAGTAGTTTCACAGACTGATGTTTATATAGAGGGAATATATAATATCTCCTGCCACAGAGGGGGTAGATTTTTCCAGGTATGTCACCAAAAATCTCAAAATTATTCAAGTTCCTTCTGACGGATCATGACATACAAAATGGAATCTTATTATTGAGTTTTAAAAGGTATTCCCGAAACAAATCTACTAGGAATCTCGAGAAAAGTATCATATCTTTGTGCTTTTACAATGGAATATATGTGAGTATGGGTGTCAATTTTGTATCCTATATTTGCTGTTACCTGTGTTGGCCAGTTTGCAAAGGAATATGTCACATGATGGATCTGTGGAACCCCATGATGCTGAAATACTGAGTTATCTTTACGTGTTTTACTCCCCCCCAAACAATACCCATTGTACATCATTAGATATCAACATACATTGAGGTTAAACACTCTGGTGGTTTAAAAACCGGACTGTTATGAAGCTTGCAGATTTGAGGGCAGTTGTGCAACACTCCAAAATTAAATCAAGCCAGGATTCTTTATGAGTAAATGTACAAGTAGTACCCTCTCTGTGTACCCTTCAAATATTCTCAGTAGACCATTGTGATCCCAGGTACACAGAGTCACATCGAGTGTTGCTTGATGTTACTGGCTTCTCTAAAATCTCTTTTTCCTGGGGTCTCAAATGGTCTGGGTTATTGTGGCCTAACACTTCTATTTTGAAAAGTTAGTTTTTTACAATTTTTAGATTATTATGTGATTATAATATTCATCCATCAGTTTGTGTGTCCAAAATACTCCATTATATCCCTGAATGTTCTTTCAATTATTAAAATATTTTATGAATATGACATCCTTATTAAAATTTAAAAAGTTGTTTTCATTTGCATTTCCCTGATGGCTAAGAATATTGTGCACTTTTTTATGTGTCTTTCATCCATTACAGATTTCTCTTTTGAGAATTCTCTATTTAGTTCACTACCCTAATGTTTCATTAGGTTATTTGGTGTTTTGAAATCTAGCTTATTATGTTCTTTGCAAATTTTGGAGATGATTACTCTGTGGGATATGGGGTTGCTGAATATCTTTTTCCATTTTCTGGTCTGCCATTTTGTATTGCTGACTGTGTCATCTGCCTTACACAAGCTTCTGGATGTTTATGGGGAAGAATAGAGCAGAACAAAAGAAAATATACCATCAGAGAGGGAGGCAGTATAGGTCTAAAGAGAAATCAGATGCTAGGGATATTTCTGGTGATCTACAAGGATGACACCATATAACCATCTAAGCAATAGTGAAGAGGCTACCTTAATTGCCCTTCTCTGATAATGAGATTAATGATTAACTTATGTGCCATCTTAGAGCCTTCATCCAGCAGCTCATGATGGTAGAAGCAGACAAACACAGCAATACACTGTACTGAATGTACTGAACTGGAATCCCGTTGCAGAGTATTTAGAGTGATAAACAAACTGGTAAAGACCAGGCTGTTTAATCCCTTAGAAACAGCTGACCTGAACAAGGGGGAGCTCTTGGCACCCAGACTGATCAATGGGAAACCAGAATGGAAATGATGCATACCCCATGAATTTGGGTGTCAGTGAGGAGGCATCATAAATCTATTGGGCCTCTTTTGGTAGAACAGTATTTATCCGAAGCATAGGAATGGATTTTGGAAGCCCATTCCACATAGGTATATTTTCCCTCAGTCTAGAATACAGGGGAGGGCCTTGGCACTATCCCAAAGGATATGACATATTCGGAAGTCTCCCCATGGAACGCCTCATTCTCCCTGGGTAGAAAAATATTGTAGGTTATTTAGGACTTTTGAGGAGAACAAGGGAGGAAGGAAGGGGGAGGGAATAGGGATTGACATGTAAAATATTGCTGTTTCTAATTAGATTAAAAATTGAGGAAAAAAGCTAAAAATTACAGCAAGTAACATACGAAAAATATGAATGAAGCACCAGGAAGTCTTAAAACTTCCCAAAAAAGTACAAGAAACTTCTGATTGTATTTATAATGGGAAATGCAGCATATGGGATATATCTAAGTTTATACCATTCCAGCTAGTCGATGAAGACTTAGATATCACATGCATAGATGGAGAAATTAGAGACAAACAGAGACAGAGTGAGAGAGAGAGAGAAATAAAGAGAGAGAGGGAGGGAGAGACAAAGTCTCAGTGTACCGGGCAAACCCAGTGCAAATCAGGTAGAATTGCAGACTCCCACCCAGGCTGCAGAGACATAGACAAAGAGATGAAGATAGTGAGAGACAGAGATACACAGACAAAGAGTCAGTGAGTGATAGAGTACCTGAAACGCGGGACAAACCAACAGAGAGACAGGCACACACAGAGACAGACCAAGGCTCAGTGTTTTTTGAGACCAGTGCAGACCCAGGAAGGATGCAGGGTCCCACTGTACTCATGAAGGATGCCGTCTCTTCCTAATGAACTCCTGACTGCTGCTGACATCATCTCTTGCAACCAAGTAGTTCCAGTCCAATGATCCCTCAGTCTAGTCTAAGAAATGGAATTTAAACATTGCTGGAAGAAGATAACCATGGAAAATTAACCTTTATTTGGGTAATGCATTTTCATTTTCTTAGTCTACTGTTGTACTTCATAGGGAATATGACATTCATCCACAAAAGCCTTTGAACAGTTTTTCCAGCATAACAGAAACTGGAAGGATCCCTTAAACATAAAATGTAGTTCCCATGGGCAAGGCCAAATTTGGCTAGGCACCAATGATCTCAGAAGCCAGAGTCAGCATAACTTGCAGCCAAGGGAGGAACAAAATATGCCCGAACATTTGAGTCTACAAAGGGTTCCAAAAAGCTGTGGGAAGAAACTGCAGAAGGCTTAAAGCTGAAACACAAAGGTCAGCTCATCCTTGGGAATCATACTGATCTGAAGGTGTGTCTCACCATTTGGTTTGTTTATAATTACCAATATGGAGGCAAGTGGAAATATACGGGTATTTAATAGGGAAAACCCTTACTTACAGAGCAACCTAGCCAGCCAGCGTGGAATCAGTCTGTAGGAAAGCCCAAAAGAGAAACCAAAACCGAAAACACAGTCACACTACGTCACCCTGACTAAACCCTCGCAAGTGTGGTCAGGCACACCGGTAGACAGCCCCTAAGTAGGCATGGCTAGAGCTCCCCCTACAATTCCCCCTTTAGTCTAAAAGAGGATTAAAACTTAACAGTTTAAAGTATTCAAAATTAACAATCATAAAGGTAAAATATAAGAAGATACAACAATCTGCTTTTGTCACATCCTAAATATCTTTGTTAACTAAAACCTAAAGTCATCTGAGAGAGGTATACAAGCCTGAACAACTCCATCCAATCCCAAACATAAGCAATAGGAAGCTATCCCTAACTAGGTATATATACTATCCTAAGTGACAACAAGGAGGAAAGGGAGCATAGCATCCTCTAAGTTACTTCCTGCTGAAATGGGATGATGATAGTATGTGGGGTCCTGTAGGAAGAAAATATTAGTGTAGTAAAAGTCTTGAATGGATTGTATCCAGTCCATGTTAAATGGGATTCTCTTGATAGAAGATCTCAATTGAAATCCTGAACTTGATTGAAGTCAGTATCCAAAGCTTCGGCCAGAGTGTCAGTTGAAATGGAACAAGTTGGATACAGTGCATTCGAGGAGGTGTGGCCCATTTTCTTTCTGGGGCGTCTAGGGATTGTTGTCAGGCAGGTCTTTATTGGCTGTGTGGGACTCAAACATAAACAGTTAGCAGAGAATTGTTTGCTTGTGTATGTACACATGCTGGGGAATGTAACCATGGAGCAAAACAATTATGAGAGGGTGTAAACCCTGAAAGAAAGATCCAATAAAAGACAAAGACAGTCCCCAAATTTTTCTTTAATTCTGTAATATATCAATTGGCTTCCTGATATTACATAGAAACATTAAAATTTAGTTAAATAACGTGCTTGGATTTTAGAGGAGGAAAGCCAAATTCATCTCTAAATCCAGCATTGGTTTAATTGTATAGGGACTAGGAAATAAAGAGAAATAGAGTTTTTTGAGAGACACCTGTAAAGTTTATCATATGGCACTTTCCTTTTGTTTGATGGTTATAGCTACCTTTTCTTTTTAAGTATGTACCCATTTAGTGTCCTTTGTCTTTTGAAGATGAGTTTTCCTGTGAAGATAAAAGCAAAACATTTCCCTTTCCTTTAGGAGTTTTTTATTTAGTTTATGAGATATACCTTAGTAGAATACCTGTCATTTGTCCTCGTTGAGAGTTTTTTTTCCTTTTCCACTCGAATCTTGATCAACTTTGATGGTATTCAAATTTTTCTTCTCCTATAGAAACCAATGCATAACCCCGACCACAACGTAACACATGTCCTGGTTTCCATACAGAGGTTAGTAATCTTTGAAGTATACCGGCTGATTGAGTTTAGCAGTTTTTTTCATAGTCTAGTGTCTTTTTGTAGCTGTTTGTCCTTTTTCATTGGCCTTAAGAAAGTTTAGTGTTAATAAAGCATTATGTAACCTATGTTTCGGGGGTTTAGTCTATTAAGCTTGTTTGATGAGTATCTCCTTAAGTGTTCTATTACATCTCTCAACAACTGCTTGTCTTGTAGGATTGTGTGGTATACCGGTAACATGATTTATGTTATAATATTTGAAAAATGGTTCTAATTTTGTAGAAACATATGTTGGAGCATTGTCAGTTTTTATTTGTGTAGGTATAACTGTCATCACCTTTATTAGGTGTGTAATAACAGAATCATCGTTTTCAGAGTTAAGAGCATTAGCCTATTGGAACCCTGAGAATGTATCTATAGTATGATGCACATATTTCAAAATTTTAATCTCTGTAAAGTGAAAGACATCCATCTGTCAAACTTCATTTCTCAGAATGCACTTAGGATTACAACTAGCTGGCAATGGAATTTGATTTCCAAGGGAACAAGTAGGACAGATTTTTACTGTCTCCTTGGCTTGTTGCCAAGTGATGGAGAAGTCCTTTTTTAAACCTTTGCTATTTACATGATGTTTCTCATAAAATTTTGTGGCTTCTAGCACACTTTCAATTAATAAATGATCAATATCATCATTGCCTTGTGCTAGTGGGCCTGGCAGACCAATATGGGATCTGATATGTGTAATGTATATAGGATTACTTCTATTTCTGATAGTTTTCTGTAATTGTAAAAACAGAGAAGTTAACTCTGTATTATCAGGAACGAATTCTGCAGTTTCAATATGTAGCACGACTCTCTCTACATATTGGGAATCAGAAACTATATCAAGAGGTTCTGTAAAATCCATAAGTACCATGAGAATTGTAGATAATTCTGACTTCTGTACAGATGTATATGGACTTGGAACTATTTTACTTACCTCATCTGATTTATAAACTGCCTTACCTGATTTGTTGGCATCAGTGTAGAAGGTAAGAACTCTAGAAATGGGAGTTTGTCTTACAATACATGGAAGAATCCAGATGTCTTTTTTATGAATTTAATTCTGTCAGTTTTGGGGTAGTTGTTGCTAATTGTTCCCAAAAAGTCAGGAAGAGCTATTTGCCAATATTTATTATCCTTCCATAAGGAGGAAATTTCTTCATAAGTTAAAGGTACTATAATTTCTGCTGGATCTTTACCAGTAAGTTGACGAATTCTTAATTTAACCTTTAAAATCAAATCAGAAATCTTTTCTATATATGTCTTTAAATTTTTATTCTGTTTATGTGGCAGAAATATCCATTCCAATATAGTGTCTTCCCTCTGCATCAGAATCCCAGAAGCGTATTCCCTGGATGGCAAGATAACCAGAATACAGTCTAAATCAAGGTTTATCTGATCTACATGTGCATCCAATATTCTGTTTTCTACCCATTGTAACTCTTTTTCTGCCTCATCAGATAATATTCTCAGACTGTTTAGGCCCTTATCACCATTAAGGGTCATTTTTACATGCTTTGAGTCATGTCCGTCTACACCAATAATTGTCTGTAATTGAGAAATTTCCCCTAATAATTTCTGAACAGAATTAAGAGTTTGATAAGGATCTCTCCTAATTTGTACCTTTTGAGGTCTGATTCTTTGTAAGTCTATATTGTAACCTAAATAGTTAATAGAATCTCCTTTTTGTACCTTTTTTGGGGCAATCTGTAATCCCCAACGAGGCAGAAATTCCTTCATCATTTCAAACATATGTTCCAAAGTTTCCGTATTAGAATCTGATAAAATGTAATCCATGTAATGATAAACAAAAAATTCTGAAAATCTCTTACGAATCATTTCCAAAGGTTTCTGTACAAAGTGCTGGCACAAAGTAGGACTATTTAGCACTCCTTGTGGCAAAACTCTACACTGATATCTCCTAACTGGCTGTGATTTATTAAGAGTTGGTACAGTAAATGCAAATTTTTCTCTATCAATTTCCTGTAACGGTATTGTGAAGAAACTGTCTTTTAGATCAATGTCTATCATAGACCATCCTTTAGGTATTAAGGAAGGTAATGGCATTCCAGGTTGCAGAGAGCCCATTGGTTTAATTACCTTATTTGTATCTCTCAGGTCTGTCAGCATTCTCCACTTACCTGACTTCTTTTAGATGACAAATACAGGAGAATTCCAAGGACTGGTAGATTCCTCTATATATCTAGCGTCTAGCCGTTCCTGTACTAATTTTCTAAAGCCTCTAGCTTCTCAGAGGTCAGAGGCCATTGTCCTACCCAAACTGGTTCATCTGTAAGCTACTTCAATGGCAGGGCCTTTGGCTCCTCTGAAGGTACATCATTTGTACCTTCTTTCTGTACAGCATGGATGGTTGGTAATCGTTTCCCATAGCGTCTTACCAGATCTTTTCCACTTTCTAAAGATTGTACATAATTTGTATCTGAAATTGGAGGAATATTAATCTGAGTATTCCATTTCTGTAATAGATCACAACGCCAGAGATTTATAGCTATATCTGTGACGTATGGTTTCAGTATCCCTTTCTGTCCTTACGGTCCAATACAAACCAATGAGTTAACACTCTGTCGAAATCTAGATAGAGTTCCAATTCTTAAAAATTGTACATTTGCCTGTCTAAGAGGCCATTTCTGAGGCCAAGACTTTTGAGTAATAATAGTTACATCCGCCCCAATGTCTACTAAGCCAGAAATAACTTATTATTAATTTTCACTTTCAACTGAGGCCTTTTATCATTAATAGAAGCTTGCCAAAATATGCATTTCTCATTTTGTCCATTCACACTTGATTCTTCATCACTATTCAAACTACCATCTAGAGCAGTATCATTTTTCACAATAGGAAAAGAACAATCTATTGGTCCTGTGAGAGATTGTCTCCCACTGCTACTGGGAATGACCCGACCTTTCTCGATGGGCAGGCCTTCTTAATGCCCCCCTCGGGGTTTTCCGACTTTAAGGGGTTTCCTTGTATGTCACTGGTCGATCTACATTTATTTGTCCAGTGTCTGCCCTTACCACATCTTCTACCCAATCCAGAAGGCAGTGGCCTTCTGTATGAGGCATTGTCAGAATTTATTTGTCTACAATTTCTCTTAGTATGTCCCATTTTACCACAGTTGAAACATCTAGGTTCCTGGAGCCTTCGTGGTCTCCAGGAGAAGGCTCTTCCTACCCAAGGTTCTGGTTCATAGTAGTAGTAACCTCTAGCCTCTTGGTACCTATGTTGACCTCTGTAAGGTGCTTCTGATTGCCAAGCCATTATATCCTCACCTCTAGAACTTTTAATTTCCTGTTGCCATTTTAAACCTTTGGTGATGGCTTCTCCTACCCAAGCTCCAGTATCTTGCACATTATAGTCAATGTTGCCTGCATACAAAATCCATTCTTCTAGCAGAGCTGATCAGATCTTTAAAGGCAAAGTATTCTTTTGCATATTGGGTTTGTATTTTCATAAGCTATTGTATATATAATTGATTGTCTTGTTTCTGGATCTGTTACCTGTAATTCTATTGCCCTAGTTAACCTTTGTAAGAAGTCCTGGAACTGTTCCGTAGGTCCCTGTACTATTCTGGTATGAGCTTCTAGGCGTTCTCCTGGCTCATGAACCTTATCCCAGGCATTTAATGCTGCTTTTCTGCATAGAGACACTATATCGTCATCATATTCAGCCTGAATCTGTGACTCAGAATAAATACCCTGACCAAGAATCTTATCTAGGGGGGCTTTAAAACCTTCCTTTATGCCCTGATGCTCAAGGAGCTTGGCTTCTTCCCTTACTAATGCCTTCCACTGGATTTGGCATGAATTCTCAAATACAGCTGCTACCAATCATTCCCAATCTGTGGGTGTCACCCTGTTAAAGGTTGCCCAAGAATGTAATAGCTGTTTTACATACGGGCTATGGAGACCATATGAGTCAACTGATTCTTTAATAATCTTAAGATCCTTCAGTTGTATAGGTTGCCATTAATAAGCCATCCATGCATGAGGGTGTTTGTTAGAAGCTGGCTTTTCTACTATGGTAGCTGGTTATACTTATGGTGTATGAGTAACAACCTTAGAAGAATAGTCACAATACCTAGGTGGAGTAGGTGTCTGGGATTGGAGTGATTCTGCTTCAGAGGCATCCCAATGATCTTAAAGCCTAGCAACGATATCCTTTTGAAAAGTTTCATTCTCCTTAGTCATAAAAGATTCCAAGCATGTTAGTGAATCTGTAAATTGCTCTAACTGCTCATTTACATGTTTTTCTAGGTCTTTAATACGATCATCCTTAGGCAGCATCTGGATGGCATAGAAACTGCCTTCTAGGTGTTGGAGTCTAGATTCGAGGTCATGATTTGCTGATTTTGAGTCCTCAGCAAACGACCGTATGGACCTGTGTAATCTGTCAGCCCTGTACTGTAAATTATCTTCTAAACATTCAAATCTAGACTCAAATTTGTGATCTGCTACCTTGGGTGCTTCAATAATTGATTGAATGGCATTGTCCAAATCTTCAACCCTATCCTGGGTATCTTGCATCTTTGCAACTAATTTCTGGGAAACATTGCCTACCTGAGTTTCTAGCTGGCTACAGATATTTTTTAGCTCATCATGGTCTTCTGACAGCCTAGCCTCTAAGGTCTCAGACATGGCACAAATATGCTGCATCTCATCTTGGGTAACAGACAGGTCTGTCTTTAGAGTATTGGACACAGAGCCAAGCTTATCATCCATTTTCTGTTCCACTTGCTGCACAATTGTGGTCTGACCTAATCTGTTCTTCAAAAACTCATTGCATAAAGCTGTTATTCCTTGTAAGTAGGTGGTGAGGTTATCCTTATCCTTATTCCTGAGTCCTCTGGCTAGTAATACTATTTGTACCAGCAAGCTAACTGCCATTATGGCATATAGGCCTGTAATTGACACAGTAACATCCTCCTCAAACAGTGAATTCATGTAATAAGCAAAAATATTACCAATTTTAGCAAATGATAAATATTCCGCCATAATTTTACCTGATTTCTACTCCAGATGCAGTAACTATCTTTGAAAGTGGGTGGCACAGGTATTTAGTTTGTCTGCAGCGTTTGACAGTGGTGGGTGGCAAGATGTTGGCAGCAGTGGAGAGAGGTGACAAAAGCAGCTGTACTTATCTTAGAGAGTATACAGCCTTGCGGGCCACGACCACTGAAAAAGATGCAGCTTATTGCAGCAGAGGCCAGGGGAAGCCTCTGCTGAAAGACGAGACCTACTAACCTCTAGGCAGCTAGAAACTGTCTCCGAGCTGCAGAGGGTCGGGAACACCTGTGGAGAGCAGGCACTTTCCGGGCCTAGGCCACAGGCCCGGTGGAACCCAAAGCCTGTCCCAAATGGGGTGTAGGTTTCCAATATCCCGATCCTGACACCAGATATAGTGGGAAATTACCAATACGGAGTCAGGTCAAAATATAAGGGTATTTTATAGGGAAAAGCCTTACTTACAGAGTGATCTAGACAGTCAGAGTGGAAGTGGTCTGTAGGAAAGCCCAAAAGAGAAACCGAAAGTGAAAACACAGTCACACTATGTCAACCTGACCACGCCCTCACAATCGTGCTCAGGCACACCTGTAGCCATCCCCTAAGTAGGCGTGGCTACAGTTTCCCCATCACATGAGCATGGCCTTGGAGAGAGGTCACAGAGAGAGCCTCCCTGGTTTTCACAGCGCCAGTGTTGGTCTTTTTACTTGGAAGTGGAAAGATCGCTATGGAGATAGAATTCTGATCAATGGAACAAGAACCATAGAGTTCATGAACTGTAGAGTATCTGACATGGTGGGAGAGGGAGAGTGGGAGAAACATGAAAAGAGATGAAGAGGGTAAGTGGAAGAGCAGAGAGCAGAGAGGAAGTAGAAGGTAAGAAGAAGAGTGAGAGAGAGTGAGAGAGAGGGAAAGGAAGAGGGAGAGAGGGAATAAGAAAGCATGAGTGGGTCAAGGTCTGTCTTTTAAAGGTGTCCTATAAACCTGTGTAGAGAATTAGGACTCAAGGAACACTGGTGTAACCAGTGTGCCTCCAGCCTGATGCCATGACCATTCATTTTTACATTCACTGATTATTAAAGGTTGGGATGTGAGTATGGGAAGGTTATGGAATAAGGATGTGTTGTTCTCAAGACTGCTTCCTTCTGATATTGGGGGCATTGTACTTCTTTGAAGGACCCAAGAATGTTGTGGTACTACCACATTTAGTAGTATCTGGTTGCTCTGCCCCAGTCCAGGCTGTGTGGGCCCTCCTAGAACTTCACAGATGTAAGCAGTGTAGGAATGTAGTTAAGTTTAGCAAAAACACAATGTTTCTGAAGTCCTTGTATCAGAGAAGAGAATGATCAGATGAAAGAGGGGTTCCTGAGGGATAGGTCCCAGATGAGGAGGAAGGGAGTATGGGACCATGGAAAGGCTGAATACTATTTATCTGGAGTGATTATTTGGAAGTGTTTGCATTTGTCCAATTCAGCTTCCTGGAGGTTACACCAATCCTTTATGTTTGTGCAAAACATAAATTTGAGACACATCTGCAGCCAGATGTGTCTACTTTATGGTAGAAGTGAATTTGCTGAATGCATTCACATTTTAGAAAGCCAAGGATATCTTTGGGACAATTAAAAAACCACATTAATATTGCCATCGTTCAGCGGTATAGCATGATGTTCAGTACTCTGACAGAGAGAGACAGACAGATAGACAAAGGCTCGGTTCAGGTGGAGTCCAGTACAGCTCACGTACAGCTGGAGGATTTCACCCAAGCTGCAGAGGCAAGACAGAAGGACAGAGAGACAGAGAGACAGTGGATTACAATGAAATACAGACAGAGACAGAAAGACAGAGACATAGAGAGAGAGAGACAGACCAAAACCCAGTGGAGGCCGAGAGCATTACTGGAGTATCTCATGCAGACAGAGACAGTTAGAGACAGAATGAGAGAAAGAGAGAGGGAGAGAGGGAGAGATCGGGCAGGAGAAAGGCTCAGGGTTGCAGGCAGGCCCAGTGCTAACCAGGTAGATATGAAGACTCCCACCCTGGCTGCAGAGATATAGACACAGAGACAGAGACGGATACAGTAGAAACAGAGATAAATAGACAGATATATTGAGTGAAAGAGAGAGAGTGAGAGACTGAAAAGACAGACAGACAGAAGGACAAACAGAAAGACCAAGGCTCAGTGTAGGCTAAGACAATTGCACACCAGGTAGAGGTGCAGGCTCTCAACATACTTATGGAGGATGCAGTCTCTGCCTAATGAACTCTGTCCTGCTGCTGACATCATCTTGTGCAAACAAGTAGCTGCAGTTCAATGATCCCTCAGTCTAGTCTAAGAAATGGAATTTAAACCATCCTGGAGGAAGCTAACCATGGAAATCTCACCTTTTGTTGGATAATGTAGGTCTTTTCATTTCTTTGTCCATGTTGTACTTCATAGGGAATATGGCATTCATCTACAAAAGGCCTCGAACAGTTTTTGCACTGGAAAAGGAACTGGAATATCCCTTAAACATAAGATGCATTTCCCATGTGTGAGGCCGAAAGTGGCTCGGTCTTCCAAATCTCAGAAACCAGACTCAGCCTGAACTCATGGCCAAGGGTGAAACAACAATGTCTGAATATTAGAGGCAACACAGGGGTCCAAAAAGTGGTGGGAAGAAAGTGCCAAATGGTTAAAGCTGAAACACACACATTGCTCAGGGAATGTGGTGGTGTACCTCATTCTTGGAAACTATAGGGACCTGAAGGATTTTCTTGATAAAATGATCTCTTTGTTTTCCCCTGCTCAATCATGCATGGGAGGGGAGAATGGTCACATAGAGATCCTCCCTGTTTTTTATGGATCCAGTGTTGTTTATTGTTGACATGGAACGTGTCGGCTCCCTAGGGAGACAGAATCCTGAGCAATGGAACACAAACAATAAAGATTCCATTAACCATAGAGTTTCTGACATTGTGGGAGAGGGTAAGTGGAAAAGCAGAGAGCTGAGAGTAGAAAGCAGAGAAGAAGGGGAAGGTGTGTGTGTGTGAGAGAGAGAGAGAGAGAGAGAGAGAGAGTGAGAGAGAGAGAGAGAGAGAGAGAGAGAGAGAGAGAGAGAGAGAGAAAGAGAGAGAGAGTATGAGAGCATGAATGAGGCAGAGCGTGCTTTTAAAGGGGACCTTGACACCTTCCTGCAGGCTTTGTACCCACTGAAGCCTGCACTGACCAGAGTAGGGCCTAAGTGCATCCTGTCAGATGATTGGGCAGGGCAACCTGATGGCTGGACCATTCATTCCCACCTTCACTGATTATTGAAAGAAGCTGAAGTGTTAGAATTTACAGGTTAGGGAATAAGGATATCGAGTTCTCAGTTCTGCTTTCTGATGATGTAGGGTCATTTACCATCTTTAGGGGACCTGAGAATGTTGGGGTTCTACCACATCCTACATTATCTGGTGTTTGCGCCCCTTTCCAGGATGTGTGGCACTCCCTGGGTCCACCTAGACCTTGTCAGATGTCAGATGTGTGGGAGATGTGGTTAAGTTTAGATTAAAAAATCCAATGTTTCTGAAATCCTGATATCATATGGGTGGATGGTCAAATGATGGACGTGTTCAGGAGGGAGTGGTCTTAGATGAAAAGGAAGGAAATATGGGACCATGGTGTGGCAGGTTATTATTTACCTGGAGTGAATCTTTTGACATGTTTACATGGGTCAAATTCAGTTCCCTGGATCTTACAAGAATCTTTGGGCTTGTGAAAAATATAAATTTGAGAAACATTACTTGTCAAAACTCCAACCTACTGGTCAAAAGCATCAGAGATCTTGAGAGGTATAATATTTGACAAGACACAATGATGGGAAAAGGAGAGAGAGCCTCACTATCGAGGAAGCCCCATAGACAGCCACCAACAATTTAGTCTGAGTGCATTCCATACAATGTACAGCTGCAGGCTCCCACACAGTTTGCAGAGTTAGAGACACAGAGAGCAAAAAAGACAGAGAGATACAGAGACACAAAATCAAAGACAGTAAGAGAGAGAAGATCCCTCAATGATCTTTGTATTAGTATAAAATTTATACATATGACATCATTATTAAAAGCAGAAAAGTGGTTTTGATTTGAATTTTCCTGATGACTAAGGATGTTGAGGACTCATTTATGTGTCTTTCAGCCATTTAAAATTCATCCATAGAGAAATCTGTATTTAGTTCTGTATCTCACATTTAAATGGATTATTTGGTGTTTCAGAACTAGCTTCTAGAGTTCTTTGTAAATTTGGAAGACCAGCACTCTGTCAGATATTGGGGTTGCGAATCTTTTCCCTTACTTTGGGCTGACATTTTGTATTGCTGACTGTGTCCTTTGCCTTACAAATGCTTCTGGTTTTGTAGCGGGATAAAATGAGGAGAGCAATATAAGTGAAACCATCGGAGAGGGGGCCAATATATGATTAAAGAGAAATCAGGAAGTAGAGAAATATATAGAGATCTACAAGTATGACACCAAACAGCCCTATGAGCAACAGTGGAGTGTATACCTTAAATTCCATCCCCTTATATGAAATTGAGGACTTAACATATATGTCATCCTGGAGCTTTCATCCATCCTTACAAAGACTTTTCAGGCTCAGGAGGTCCCATTACTGAAATGTCTGTCTGAGTGGCTGTGCTATTGTTATGTTCAGGGAAATTTTCTGCTATACAAATTCATTCAATACTACTTCACAATTACTCTCTAATATTTTCAGTGTAGCTGGATTTATATAGAAGAATTTGATGCATGGGGACTTAGTGTGGTCAATAGAGGAATCTAAAATTGCTAAAAGACACTTAAGAAATTGCTCAATCTCCATAGCCATTAGGGAAATGTGAATCATAATAGCTATGAGAAAGCATCTTACACCTGCCAGAATGGCTACAGTAAAAAAAAACACACCATGGATAGTTTGTAGTTGAGAAGATGTACAGGAAGGGGATTGTTTCTCTGTTGCTGCTGTTATCAACCATATTGGCAGTCAAAAGTTTTTTCTGAATATTGGGTATCAGTCAATATTACCACCAAGCAATTCCATTCTTTGGCATATAGCCAAAGGAAATACATTCATAAATTATGGACATGTGTACAAGAATGTTTATAACAGCAGAATAACTTTGAAAATACCAAGATGTCCCTCAACTAAAGAATGGATAAAGAAAATGGGATACAATTAATCAATAGAGTACTACTCAGTGGAAAAAAAACAATGAAACAAGTGGGTGGAACTAGAAGAAACCTTCCTGAGTAAATTAACACATACACAGAAATACAAAAAATTTATGTCCTCAGTAATGTATGGATATTATACACAGAGCAAGTGATAACTAGAGGACAATCCACAAACCCAGAGAAACTAGTAACAAGTAGGACCCTGAGAGACTAGCATGGGTCCTCAGAGTAGGGGAGAAACACAAGGTCTCCTAAATAATGTGGGAAGGAGGAGGAAACTAGGAGAAAGAGAAGGGGAGAAAAGGGGGGGATAGGAGAACATGAGGGATCAGGAATATTGATTAGGGGGAAGAATAGAAGAGATCAAGAAAAGACATACCTTAATTGAGGTATAAATTATAGGTTTAAAGAAAAATATGGAACTAGGCAAATGTCCCAGTGACTCATAAAGATAATCCAACCTAACAATCTAAGCAATAGTGGAGACGCTATCTTAAATGTGCTTCCCCTATATTATGATTGAAGCCTACCTTATAAGCCATCCTAGATTCTTCATCCCATAGCTGATGGAAGCAGAAGAACACAGGCAAAGATAAACAATGACGTGAATTCCTGTAATCTCCTTTCTTAAAGAGAAGAATGATGAGTAAATATGTCAATACCAGTCTGGCGATACCCACAGAAACAGCTGAAGTGAACATGTGGGAGTTCACGACCCCATTTAGACAACTGGGAATCCATCAGTACCAAAAATGTTTCTTATGTCAATTTGATTGGATAATTATTTCAAAAACTTTTATTATGAGGTAGTTAATGTCTTTACTGCTGAGCTGATTTTCATGTTTGCAGCAGGAGAGATCCTCTTTTCATATGCAATTAGCATGTATCTTTTTATTAGCATATTATGCCCACTGATATTAAAAGATAATAACCTGATGGTTATTTTTTGATTTTTTATTAATTTATTTTTTATGTTCCAATTCCATTCCTCCCCTCCTCCCTCTACCCTTTCTGTTTACCCACCTGTCATTTGTTCCTTTGAACTTGTAAGGACTCCCCTAGGAAATACACTAAGTCTCTCCTATTATCTAGTTGAGGCAGGACCAAGGAAATTCAATAGCCACCACAACACCAAGCCAAAGCTGACCAAGGTACCTCTCGATATAGAACAGGCTTCAGCAAGCCATTTATTGCAGTAGAGTTAGAACAGGATCCACTGCCAGAGATCATATATTGTCTCACAATCACCATTTTAACCTGAAATAATGGAGTGGAGATCTGTTCTATATATTTTGCATTCTTTACAAGACCGAAGCCGGTGATTTCTCATTAGTTTGGTGAGCTGTTTCTGTCCCTAAAAAGGCTTAAGGCTTCTCAGCCAACCCTTACAAAACAAAGTTTTTTCTCTGTGTTTGAAGGTATATATGTGTACTTGCATGTGTGCGGGTGTGTGTTGGCCAGAAATCAAACTTGAGTGCCATTCTTCAGGATATACCTACCTGGAGTTTCAGACAGGATCTTTCATTGGGGCATGCTGATTAGGCTGGGACACCTCACCATCTAGTTCAGGGGTCCTGCTGCTTCCACCTCCCCAGAGCTGGGATTATAGACATGTACCATTACACCTACACCTGGCTTTTAAATGGGAACGAGAAGTAGAAATCTGATTGCCATTCCTGTGCAGCAAGCTCTTACTGATAGAGCTATCACCCTCATCTCATCTCCTTACAGCTAGATACCACCTCAGAGGGCTCCTTACAGTAGTCCCCCACAAACAGTTGGTCTTCCTTTCAGTAGGACAGCACATCACCATGTTCCGTACTTTCACAGTCTGATGTTGCCTGGCTCATGGGCAGAAGGAACCCTGTGACCCAGGACTCAGACATTCGAGGTATGTATAGATCAGCTTCTATGGTCACAGAATTTGAGCTCACTAATTTCACATCAACTCAAAAAAGCAAAACCAAAATCCCCTAACTAGATAAAGCAACTTCTCCTAAATGTTATGTTCTCTTACGGACGGGTTGTGTCCACTGTGCTTCGGTCCTCATTGAAATTTTTATATCAGTTCTAGTCTAGTAAATACTTTTTACCAGTGTCTTTGGCTTGTCATTCCTGTCAAGACATACTAGACACTCCAGCCTCCTCAGACAAGTGGATAAAATCCACAGAAGCTATGAATTCACACATACCTGACTGCAGGATCAGCATACACATCACATAACCTTTCTTCCTCCAGATAGACACATACAACTCCCCAAAAACCATGGTTATTCATACAAACTGCCAAAGAACCAGCACATATATAAGGCATGCCCCACAACAATCACATAGGATCGCTTTTAAGATCCTCCATACAGTTCCTCACATACAGGTCGAAGAGAAAACATCAATTCTAATGTTTTACACAAAGACAAACTAACCTGAACACAAATAAATTCCATAACCTCAAAGGCAAACACGTGTCTTTGTTCCATCTTCAGAATTTTTTGGAAGAAATGGAATCCAGGTGAATGGAGCAGCAGGAGGAGATTGGCCAATTAGATTTGATCCCTAAGGAAGTGTATGCTTTAATAGTTTCTGAGAACACTACAGGAAGACAGTCTCACCATCAGCCATTTTAGCGCTCAGATTCAGCTACAGGCAGCATCTGCTTGTGAAGGGGAGAGGATAGAGCATGAGATCAGTGACCAAGCAGGTGACAAACAATCTAAGCCAAGACAGCCTTAATGAGACCTCATTTCAACTCCAGGCAACACACAGCATCAGGCAAGAGGGTGTCTGGGGACCTAGACTTTTTATTTTTTATTTTTAATTACTCACATTTACATATCCATCCCACCATTCCCTCACACTGCCCTCCTTCAATGTTCCCCAACCAACACACCCCAACCAACCCACCCACCCGGACTCCTCTCCATGGATACTAAGGCCCTCTACCAAGGACCTACAAAGTCTGTCATACTGTTTGCGGGAGGGCCTAGGCCCTTCTTGCTGTATCTGGGATGCAATAGTGTCCCTCCATAAGGAATGGGCTCCCCAAGGCCATTTGTGCTCTAGGGATAAAGACTGGCTCTGCTGTTAGAGGAGCCATAGACTGTCTTGGAGACACAGCTGGCACCCACATTCAGAGGGATTGGTTAGCTCCAATGCTGTTTCCCCAGCTTTATGATTAGAGTCTCCATTCTATCAGTAAGTCAGGTCTGTTTCTGCAGGTCTCTCAATCCCTGTCTTGGCTCCTTTGCTCAACCCTCCTCCCTCTCCTCAAATGAATTCCAGTAATATGGTTCAGTGCTTAGCTATGGGTGCCTGGTTCTGCTTCAAACCGCAACTGAAGACTCTCCTTCCTCTTCTTGACCCTGTGCTCCCACTTTGGTGAGGGGTTCTTATTCCCATCCCCTTCTTAGAGGGACTATGCAATCTTCTCTTGGGCTCCTCCTTATTTCCTAGCTCCTCTGGCAGTGTGGAATGTAGGCTAATGATCGTTAATGTTTTCTAAATTTTAATTTAATTTGACATTCCAACTACAGTTCTCCCACCCACCACTAGCCTAGTCTTTTTCTGTGTGTAGGGTAGGGTTGTGGGGACAGTGTGTGTGTGTGTGTGTGTGTGTGTGTGAGTGTGTGTGTGTATGTGTGTGTAGGAGTGTGGTGGCCAGTGGCCAGTATCATGTATCTTCCTGCATCACTCTTATATTTGAGACAAGGTCTCACTGACACAAAGCTCACAAGCATCTAGGCCTACCTAGGCCGACCTGTCCCCACAGGGTTCTCAGTGCTGCAATTACAAAAGCATGCTCCCATGAACAACATTTTACATATGTACTGAGCATCCAATCTCATGTTCCCATGTGTCTTAATCACTATTCTATTGCTGTGAAGAGACACCATGACCAAGGCAGTGCTTACAAAATAACACATTTAATCATGGCTTGCTCATAGTTTCAAAGGTTTAGTCCACTATCATCATGGCAGAGAGGATGACAGGGATCATGGTGGCTCTGAGAAATTAGAGTCAACTAGGATTGGAGAAACAGAGACTCTCTTCTTAACCATAAGCTTCTGAGCGTCTAATGGGAAGGCTTTTGTTGATTTCTGAGATACCAGGACAAAGCGAAGGACATGTTTCATTGCACCAATCTGTAAGACCCCTGGAAGCTCAGGCCTCCAGGATGTCAGCCCAGGACCTCGGTCACCCCAATCACCAGGCAGATTCAATGGCTTGATGCAAACTGCACGAGGCTTTATTGTAGTTTTTTAACAAGCTAGCCTCATGTTAGCTCTTGTCTTTCATCCACACACCATGTCGGATGGCTAGGAAAGACAGCTCGAAGCATCTGCATCTTATAGGGAGGTGTAAAGGGAGTATCTAGGGGTACGCACAGGCTCAGGATTGATGTGCCTCCAGGCTTGGAGGGTTTACCCTGTGTTGATTGGTCAACTGGTTGTTATGACCAATAGGCCCTCCCAGGGTGGTTGCTATGCTCTGCGCATCATTACTATGCACTTGTCCGTAAAGCACACACAGAGCTGTAAAGCATAGTACCACCAGCTATCTTCTGATTGGTTCATTGTTATGAGGCTGGCATTTAACCTCCTAGTGACTAAGACAAGGTCAGGCAAGCACGTGTTATGGTTGCTGAAATGGGGAGCTGGTCCCTTCAAATCTCTTTGGCAAGCACACTGCCCTTGATTGCAACTTTAAATACACCACTTTCTGGTTCTCATACAGCCTTAACAGCACACTTAGGATGACCCCATTTCTTACCATTATGCCCTATCTCCAGAAGGGTTTAATAAGTTTTTATTAGTTCCTCTGGGGATGAATAAAACCTTAAACATGGGCTGTGGAGATGGCTCCATGGATATAGCTCTTGCTACACAACCGTGAATAATTAACCGCATAATCCTTTATGCATTAGGGTACATGCCTGTAATCCCAGCTCTCCTATGTGGAGATGGCAGGCAGAGATAGGGAAATTTAAAGAAGTTTGTGGTTCAGTCAGCAGAACAATATAAGACAGAACCTGTAACTCAATGTAGAAGGTGAAGACCAACCCTTGAAGTTATATTCGGACTTTCATTCCTGTTCACCCCCCCACACACTCAAATGTACCTGTGTGCGCAAACACACACACACACTCACACCCCCACACAAGCACACACACACACACACACACACACACACACACACACACACACACACATATATATATATATAATATATATATATATATATATATAATAATAAATTGACTAACTTAAAAACCACAGAAGATTATTTGGAAGACATTTAAAACAAGAGTCATAGCTCATGATCTGACTCCTTTACTCTTCCATCAAAGGCTAAGCCTGCTTCAGATCAGTTTTCTAATTCCTAGTCAGAAGGAAACTGCGGCGTCCACCCTTGACCAGCAAGAAAGACGCCACACTGAAGAATCTTCTTCAAATACAGTTTAATCGGGAACCTCTTTGCTTTGTACAATGTATAATGGCGGCGGCGGCCCCGGGCCGAGGGAGCCGGGGCCTGATATAGTCTACATCTACCAATCACCTAACCCTACGTGGCGCGCCAGGATAGGTTGTCTCCAAGCAGAATTAAGAGGATACATGACCTTTGCCTAATTTGGAGTTGTTTACCACAGAGAGCGCTCGCCGTCGGGCTGGCGGAGGGTGGAAACTGGCGCCATCTATTGGGTGCGGTTTTCTGCAGCTCCCTACAGTTCCCCCTTTTTGTTTTAATATTATAGGAGTAGCAGTATCTATCTGTTGTCAGATTTCAGTCATCTCTGTCTTAGGTTCAACCCCAGTGTCCCTATCTTACCCGTCAAAGAGTCACTGTGTCGCCCTCACAGGCTCATGTCTTAGGTTGAAGGGAACACATGTATGCTTATTCGCTCAGCATGAGGGTAGGTGCCTGTCATTGAGCATGACTGATTCAGATACGCATCACTCACTCAGCAAGGGCGAGACAGACATCTATTTGTCTGTCAGCATGGATAACCATGCTTGAGGGGACTGTCCTGCTTCCACAGCAGCAAAGGCCTGTACCAACATAGCAGCTTGGGATTTTTGCGACTTCCTGATCCTGCATAGGCACCACAAGCAAACAAAAATGGCTAACAGCATCATGGAAAACATAACCCCTACTCCAGCCCATTCCTTAACTAAACTAAAGGCTTGTGCAATCATGGTATTACTTCTCTGCTGTGTGACCCTCATCCTGCAGATACATCATAACGCTATGAAACTAACTAGGATAAGCATTCCTCCCAGGGCACCCATTCCTGCCCACTCTTTCAGATGATTCATGGCTTGAGTGATCCACGCAGACAGTCCTTCCACAACCGAGATGTCGACCCTGGTGGAATTCACATGCACTATGGAGAGTCTCAGCTCCTGCATCAGCTTGTCAAAATCCCCAGACCAGTTGCCTAGAAGATACTATGAAGGTTGTTTAGACATGTTTGCTGCTAAGGAATAATTCTGATAGGAAACAGCTGTTACACACAAACCAGGCATTCTCCATTCATATCCCAACTGTGCCAGTTACCATAAAGTATCCAATTGTTCCTGCAATAGATCAATGTGTTGATTCAAAACCATAATGCCACCTTTCAATTGAGCATTAAGGGTAGATTGGATATCCAATGCAATCTCCATATGCTAAGTGCAGCAATTTCAACTCCTTACTAGTTAAGAGAATGTCATCCATATAGTGGACACATCTCACAGCAGGGTATTTCTCTCTAATAGGAGCAATAGCATGACACACAAAAAGCTGACACATAGTGGGGCTATTGGCCATACCCTGGGGTAAAACCACCCACTCATATAATGGTATGGAGAATAAAAGGTAAAGTAAAGGCAAACCTAACACTATCCTGCACACATCACAAATCAGGTTCTTCATGATTGGGTAGGGCTGACAGCAACGGTAAACCGCGCTGCACAGGCCCCATGACTTGCATCTATTTATTTCCTTCAGCTGTTCTAACGTCTCCTGCCCCTTTTCTACAGCCTTGCGGCATCTTTGATCCTCTAGACAGCTGCGAATCATTTTCCAAATAGGCCTCGTCCCTGGCTTCAGCATTCCCTGTGCCCAGGCAAAATCTAGATCTTCTCCAAGCTTATCCCAACTATCCACAGTGAGATTGCCCGAGGCTGCGATGTTAAAAAGCAGCCAAATCACCACTATAATAGCGGGGTCCATTAACATACTCTCACTCTGCAAATTAAAGCAGAAGCGAGGTTTGTTACTTTCAGTTCGCTTTTGTCGCGAACAGTGTTGCTCCATTCCGGAGACTTTACTGCCTCTTTTCCGAGGGCTTTGTTGCTCCTTTACCGGAGACTTTATCGCCTCTTTCCTGAGGGCTTTGGTGCTCCTTTACCAGAGACCTATCTCCTCTTTCCCGAGGACCTTGGTGCTCCTTTACCGGAGACCTATCTCCGCATTCACCGCGGACTTTACAGTTACACTTACCTTGGGAACTTACCCCCGACTGTGAGAAGTTCTGATTCCCTGTACGGGCCACCACTGGCGGCGTCCACCCTTGACCAGCAAGAAAGACGCCACACCGAGGAATCTTCTTCAAACACAGTTTAATCGGGAACCTCTTTGCTTTGTACAATGTATAATGGCGGCGGCGGCCCCGGGCCGAGGGAGACGGGGCCTGATATAGTCTACATCTACCAATCACCTAACCCTACGTGGCGCGCCAGGATAGGTTGTCTCCAAGCAGAATTAAGAGGATACGTGACCTTTGCCTAATTTGGAGTTGTTTACCACAGAGAGCACTCGCCGTCGGGCTGGCGGAGGGCAGAAACCGGCGCCATCTTTTGGGTGCGGTTTTCTGCAGCTCCCTACAGGAAACTGCCTCTACAATAGAAATCCAGTAGGCACAGACTCTACAAAATTACCATGGACACAAACATTGTCTTCTGTTCTACCAACAAACAGACCATATCTACCAGAAAATAACTGCATAAATCCCCCAAACTCAAATACATACACAATCACAAACAACATATACTTCTGTAATACAAAAACCAAACACAAACATGGCCACATATTCAAGCAAGCCCTTCAAGAATTCAGTACTAAATCCAGGAGGACATCTGAGGCACCAGTACACATAGACACTGTAAATATACACACTTCCCAAACACATGGATTGATAGCCAAACACTCAGAGAAATGTAGAATGCAATATGTTAATCACCCATGCATGGAATCTTATGCCATGCACCAAAAGCAGACATAAAGACACATACACTCACACACAAACACACACACACACACACACACACACATACACACACTGTATATTGACTAATTTCTATACAATAACTTACATACCATACAACTCTCATGCACATAGACAAAAATATTTTCAGTACCTGTATGAATACCACTGTAACATAGTATTCAATATTCTTTACCTATAAAACACAAACCTCTGAGTCCATCCTCCAAACATACCTATTTGCACTAGAAACTGTCAAGAGCCAGGAAATTCCATTAGGGAATTTCTGGCTGTACGAACCTCCATTTCCACAAATCCAGAGCTCACGTCTACAATTGTATTGCAGATGCTAGCTAATCTGCTATTGAATGGCATAGCCTCAGGGGAGAATTCTCCTAGTTTACATCTCTAGAGAACTAAGCATTTGAATAGGGCTAGGTGTGCATGACAAGTGATGACAGATAGAGATAGGAGGTAGTGGGCAGAGTGGTCTACCAGGGGAGTGAGCAATGGCCTTGTGGTCAGGGAAGCATGGTTAGACCACAGACAGGAAGATGCTAAATAAAGAAGAGACTCCAGTTATGCAGCATGGAACTGTGAACTCTCCAAAGATGGCAAGATGCCTATGTTTGGTCTTTATTGCCATTGGGTTACTAGGATTTCCCAAGTCCACACTCCCCAAATCAGGCCAGACCTCTTGGCTTCTACGGTTTGTGGCTGAGACATGCCAGGCCATGAGAGAAACACCATCATTAACCAAGCCAATGCATAAACCAATGTGCATTTATACACTTGTGTTCTGAATAAGAATGTTCCATACAGTCTCAGATGTTTGAACATTTGGACCCTAGTTGGTGGCACTGTTTTAGCAGGTACAGCCTTGATGCAGGAAGTCTCTGGAGGTGGATTTTGAGAGTTTAGATCCTCTATGTCATTTCCATTTCAGTCTCTATGAATGGTGCTTGTGGTTCAAGATGTGACTGCTCTGCCTCCTACTGTTCCTGCTGCCAAACCCTCCATGCTTCCCTTCCTCCATGATGGATCTGACCCTGTAGAACTGTAATCCCAAATACAACCTTGATTGTATAAGTTGCCTTGGTCATAATGTTTTATAACAACAATGCAAAATAATTAGTGCATATAACAAATGACCTCTTTTTCAATGCACAAATATACATATCTCATGTACTCATGGATAGATAAATACAAGCAGTGTAAATACCCAAGTCAAGGAAATATTACCCACATAACATTTAAATTACAAATACAAACCATCTGCTGAACCAGAATTATTTCTGCTAGAAACCACTTCCTACATCATCAATATTAACAAATAATCATGCTATGAACCCCAATGCAGCCAACAGCTGCCACAAACTTGCCGATGAAATGTACACACTCTCGTACCCATCAGATATACACATCCTTTTTTATTTGATTTATTATACTAATTCAACTCTATTTACCATGTATAGAACATCAGAAAACCTTCACCTAAACTGCCATGTCACTCTAGTAAACATTTTTTTTGTCTAAACATTCTCCACACAAAAATCTGGACATATATAAATATAAACATTCATAAGCCATACAAGAAAATGTAAACTCCCTTCTCATAGATTTCTCCACCTACATCAAACATAATATAACACTACAAAAGTACAAATACACATAATATAACACTACAAAAGTACAAATACATCTGTGCACAAATGTGCAATCTCAACACTTGCATAAATTTGATGACATACTTTGAATATCCACAAAGAAATATATCCTCCCTCTGCCAAATATAGAACCATATGAATCTGGCAGTACAAGTATACAAACCATACTACATTCCACATTCCCCATCCCCCTATAAAAATCTGGTGACACACCTGCCTTCACATGCTAAAAACACAGTAGACAAATCCTATAACCATCCATGACATTCCAAATATACAAATAACCCTACATTTTTCAATAATATTCTCCCTTTTGTATTGCCACATACATATGCACAATTTCTTAACATTGTCCACATTCACTTATTTCTTGTCCAAAGTGAACACGTTTCTTCCAAACTCCACGACAAACAAAACTATCTCAACTTTCAAGGGAAAAAAGAAATAAAATATTTGGAAACTCAAATTACAGATACCTAATCCAAAATCCAAAGTTATCTCACATTGTCTACATGAAATAAAGCTCTACACAATACCAAAATCTCCTCATTACAAATATCTAAACAAAGACCATCACCCACATCTGAATACACACATTAGAATCTCACCACTAGTAATGCAAAACTACAAATTAGTACATTTTCCCAATTTTATGTGCTAAAAATTATACAGCCATTCATAATATCCTGAGTTTCTCCCCCATAAAGTCAGCAAGCACACCACCAAAATACACACAAGTATAATCACCCCACAATTCTCATTCATGAAAATCACACACACACACACACACACACACACACACACACACACACACACACAGTTGCATAAATGTTGAATACAATTTAATAATAAAATAGTCTTTGTTTAAATTCCTTTTACAGATCTGATTTTCAGAGAATGTTTTTTTTTATTATTATTGCCACTCTTAAGGTCCAAAAGGAAATAAAAGGCTGACTTTTAAAGGCCAGTTATTCAATTTTGAAAAGTCACAGACATCAACAACAACTTAAAGAGCTACAACACTACAAAATGAAGATTATAATTATGGCTGATATCTATGCTTACATGTCAAAAATTTCCCATTTTTTCAACAACATGAGAAATTTGTTTGCTAAACTGAGCAATGATTTCCAACGCTTAGGAAGCTTCCTGAGATTGTAGGGGACACGGCTGAGGTACAGTTTCAAAGTTCACACCTCATTTATTAACTCTGCCCATCCACCCCCAACACACACACGTCAAAAACCAGACAGCTTACAGAATGATGTTAAGATTCCCTGGTCTGTGTACTTGCCAATGCCAGTGATATAAAAATTCCCAAGGTTCAGGCCAGCCTCAGGAGGGTCACACTGCCTGCAAGATACCAAGAAATAACTGTCAAGGGCCAGAAACAGTGGTGACTGAATGCCCAGGAATTTAGGCCAGACTTTCCATTACCTATTTTTATGTAACGGATTATGGACACTGCCATATTCGCCAAAAGTTGAGAGGTATGCTTGCTCGAGCATCCTCCATGCTCATGCCAGCGAGCTCGTGCTGTGTCAGAGAGAGCTCATAAGGAACAGATGCAGGTAGCAGAGGGAGGCTGGAGGAGCTTGCACTGGAACTCCAATAGCATGTGCAAACAGGAGTACTGAGGTGATGCATAGAGCTTTGCAGGAGAGGAAAATAATGCTTGTGGAGCACCGCCCACCTCACACCTGGCCTCCTCACAGAACCTGGACATCCATCCCTCCTTAAAAGCGGGGATTACAGACCTTCCATCCATGCACTTAGCATCCTTATCCTAAACTGTTAAAGAGCTTTAGTTCTTCAGATGTCATTTGAATCCTTTGCACTGTTCAAAAATAGTTGCATGTCATCTACCATGCTTTCTGAAGGCTCCCATAAGGATCACTGGTAGCCAAAATTTAAACAAAATCTGACCCAGGAGACACTCTGAGACAAGATTTACCTAGACTCTGCCTTTAGGTCCTTCTTACAACATCCACTATGTTAAAATCTTTTTCACAAGGAGAGCTCTGCTAATAAATGTCAGTTCACAAACGTTTCTTATGAAATCAGTGTCATCCTACCTTTAATTGACACTTGATAGTCTGGGTCCCTCTGAAACTCTCTTCCGGTCCCAAAACCCTGCAACAGCAGGAACACTACTGACTCCTACCAGGGAGGTAAGGCTTGCACTCAGCAGCTTCTGTGGCAGTTCTCTGGATTCTGAGTCCACCTCCCTCCTCAACCATTTCCTAGCAACCCTTCCTGTCACGAGATGAGACGCAATGTTAACTTAGGAACCAGACAAGCTTTCTTTAAAGGGGTGCTACAACCATGCCCCCACACAGAAAGGCACCTGCACTTTCAGTTACGATGCTGTATCATCATCAGAAAATATCACAAATCAAATGCATATTTAATTTACCAAACCTTGAAGCATTGTACCTAGCCTGACCCACCTTATTCATGTTCAGAACAGACACTGTCCTACAATGGAGCAAAATTATCTAATGCAAAGTTCTTTTTATGATAGAATATCAAACATTTCATGCTACTGAAAGCCTCCACTTGTCTTCTCAATTAATGTCAAAAACTCACAAAGTGGAAGATGCAAACGGCTTACCACAGTGTAGAACATTTGGGCATTTTACCCAACAGGCATTGCAATGTCATCTCCAGTTTGTGCTATGGTCATACAAATGGAAATATTTTTTTGTTGTGGATGCCTTTTGCTTTAGCATCCTAACATTAACAATTATATTAAGTCAGAGATGCAACCAGGAAACATGATTGCAAGGACACCGGCACATAAAAAAACTAAGATGGAACCATACAACTAGTGATTCCAGGATAATATTGGCGCTAGGAATGAGGTAAGCACATGCACATACATAAATCAGTATTGGACAATGGCAAATGGAACCCTGGCTTTGTCAAAATGTACACAGGAAATGGGTTTCTCTGCCTGGAAAATGGGGGCCCTGAGCCTCTGTGTCTTGAAGTAGAAGGATGTTTTCTCTCTTCCTGTCTCTCCCATTTAACCCTGTTCCCATTGAGGAGTTCAGGAGGCATAATTTGTCACGTAAGATTACACATTATTTTTTGTGGTGGAGAAGAGATTTTTAATTGTCAAATATCTGTTTGCAATAAAAGGACTCAATACAACCGATGAAAAGAGAAGTATTTTCAATTTTGAGTCTCGTGGGCTACTTATGCAGAACAAAGCCTTGATGGGCTGGAGAGTCTAGCAAAAGGGTGACTGAGAATATCATGCTCCAGGGTGCAAACATCTCAGTACTGCCCTGGCTGGACACACAAGGACTGCTTCATGAAGAATGATATGCACACGGCAGGATGATCCAAGGATCTCCCAAGATCATAATTACAAATATGTCTGGCTCTGTTGCTTACACCCTCTATATTTGTCTGAATATGTAATTGGTTGAGTGAGTGTAAACATTATAAAAATACTTAAGAGCCTACCCTCAGTAAGAGTGATGCGACTCAGGATGGAGGATTAAAACAAGGTCTACTAAAGACGAAATGAAGGAAGAGGGCACTGGTGTCCCCAGTGTGTTGTGACTGTAAGAAACCATTAAAATGAGCCTAGAGGCAAACACCACATATGTGAATCACCTCCAACAAGGATGCATCATTTGAACTGACCAAGGTTCCCATGCACATGCTACAACCCCTCACGGAATGTCCCCAGCCCTCTTTTATTCTCTGCCACTCCCCCACTGTAGAATGCTCAATGCCACATTCTGGAGCAGTTTACTTTCAAACTTCTCAAAGCTGTGGCTGGTTCTCTTGAGACTCTGGCACATATTGGTGATCTTGGAGTGATTCCTCTGAGATTGAGCACCATGGATCTACCAGACAGGCATGGTTACTGTCCAAGCCTGTAGGAATAACTTCAGAAGGTAAGCCTGGAGTATCAGAGTGTGGCACCTGAGCCCCTGCCACTGGCAGTTTAAATCTGTACTAGCAATGACTTACTGGACAAAGGGAGTGGGTAGGAAACAGCACTGGACTTCTGCAAAGGCATCTCACCTTGGAAGCTGAAACAGCTTATGGCAGAATGAACAGAGCAATGGTGGAACTAAGTTGACAAAAGGAAGCAGACTTGATCAGAAGATACAGTGACAGGCCCTAGACTGGCTCTTCATGTGTGGCAGGCAGGCCTACTAAGCACAGTTTACAGATGTGGTGGAATGGTTCACTGTGGTGTCTCAGGGAATGTCATGGGCAACAGTTGAGCTCTGGGTCATTTCTCCAAGCCAGTGGAACTTGTGCTATGAAATTATGGATCTCAGAAATTTAACTGGGCCACACTAGACCTTTGAAGGACAGTGGCGAGAAATGGCCAGGCAAGAAACAGCCCAGTGGGGTCCTCACTGTGGGGATGGAGGTTACTCTATCCACTGGCAGCCCAGAGTTACTCATTCCTTCCCATGGAGGAAGTCTTCTCTATCACCAGGTAGTTGATGTCTTCAGAAGCAGAGCAGTTAGGAAACGTCAACTAACAAAGAAATGGGTGATTGCTCTTAACTTTTCACCCTACTTGTTTTGATAAAACTTGAGGGGAACCTTGGCAGATTCCATGGCAGGTGAGGGTGACAGAGGTGGAGTGACAAACACACTAGGCAGACAGAGCTTAGTCAGAAATTTTATTAGAAAATGGGGTGGGAGAAAATATGTAAAGAGACACAGACACAGAGACGCAGAGAAGACATAAGAGAAGAGGAAAACATGAAAAGTCCTGTCTGCCCCAAGGGAATAGTGGGAAACACAGAGAGAAGGAGAGAGAGAAGGGAGAAAAGGAGAGAGAGATCAGGAATCAGAGAGCAGAAAGACAGCAGGAATGAAAAGGCTGTAAAGAGATCATAAGTGGTCAGAGGTGTTTCTTTTAAAGGGGTCCTTTGTACCTGGATGACCAACGGTAGCACAGAGATGGTTTTGGTTTGCAGTGCTGGGCTAGAAATGAAAGGGGTTTGAGAGTGTGAAAGGAACACTCAGAAGGGATTGAGGTGAAAATATTTGAAACCCGCCACCTTTACAGTGCCCTTCTGGAAACTAGCCCTCATTGATAGTGCCTTGACTCCTGCGGGCATCATTACTGTCATAGTGGTCCAGACAGAGTCACACTGATCCATCTCTAGCGAGAGAGCTAGAACAGTGATGAGTTTTCTGCCAGGGATTCCCAAAAGAGTCTCTCAGGGGTGGGAAAGCCGAGGGCTCCTCTCCACAGCAGCAATCAGGGAATGTTGGCAAATGGAGAGGAAGATCCCTGCTGGAACAATGCTCAGCCAGATGAACCCAGCAGGGAATTCCCTAGGGGACATCTGAAAACAGTACAATCTCCTCTTCCCCATGACCCTCCACCAATTACCACTGACTACCAGGACCAGAGAGCTGCCCTCCTGTTTTTCTTTATCTTTCCAGCATCTGCATTGGGACAGAACATGACTGTCAACCTCAGTGCCTCCATGTCTACATTTGCTACCCTGCCTGTTCTCCCAACTGCCCCCCAGGCAACACTCCAATTATTCTGGGAAGCCCCAGCACACCTACTGAATAGAGGCATCTCTCCCTGGAATCCTCTAGTGTTTTCTGCCTTGCCTGGGATGTCTTTGGTGGCAGAAGCTGGAAGTACAACTCTGGATATAGCTGTACCTCTAAACATTGTGCAAGTGGGGACACCAGGCAGGCCTGTATAGCCCATGCCCAATGCCAACATTGTCCTCACAGAGGAGTCCCTCAATTGTAATGTCCCTGTGATCCAAGGTGGGGGTATGGGTTGCCCTGCTTCCCTCTTCATGACAGCACCTGCTGCAAATATCTTCGTAAATTCTCAAATTGCTTCAGACATCCAGCCCCAAGTAGGATTGTGGGTCCTGGGATTTCACCCTCCAACCACACAGCCAGTTGTCCAGCTGGTTCCTGTCAGGTCCCCAATTAACTCAGCACCATCTCCAAAAGGAGCAGTTGGAGAGAGTTGTGCAGCCACTGTTCAAACCAACTCTCCAGAAAACTGCTTGTCGAACAAGACAGTTTCTATGGGAATTTCTGGCACTGGAAGCATATCAAGACTCTGGTCCAGCAGCACCTATCCCAGACTCCAGACGTGTCAGCTTTCTCCTGCTTCCTCATGTGAGTATCACCTGTGACTGGAATGCCCTACTGGGCTCCAACATGATGAGTGTGTGGTGGACAAGGAAGTTGCTGAAGGTGACAGAACCACTCCAGAGAGTCACACTCTGAGAAGTAGAGGTGTCACACGGGGGATCCTGGAGTCCCACAAAGCTAGGGTTTGGATTTAGGCCTTTCACTCCATTTGGTAGTTCTTTGCCTTATCATTTTAACTTCTAACATTGACCTTAGTGTCATTTAGGGCCCACAGCATGTCACAACCAGGATGGGGAAGAGTGCTGGATTCCAGAAAGACCTGTACATTTGTCCCCCACCCCACCGTCTAAGGAATTTCACTTAAGACAGAAAGGCTCTAGACCTTCCATGGGGAAACTTTTGGTCTCTTTGCTCCAGGTTTATCCTCAGCAGTGATTTGCACCATTGCCCCAGTCATTGACCCTAGGTTCCAGATCATTCTGTGCATTTTGCCAGTCAGCTCAGTCATATCACCAGGTAGACTAGAAGACTGAAGACACAGGCCCTGCTATCTCAGAGTTCTGGACACTGGAGACCCAGACAAGAACTTGAAGAGCCAGTTCTTGAAGTCTCCATGGCTCTCTCACAGGACTAAAAGAAAACTTGGGGAGGCCTCTTCTCCCTTTCAATAAGAGTGCTATCCCATCCTGAGAGCCCCACATCATGTTACCAACCAAGGCCTCATTTCTAATGACTTCCACTTTGACTTTGTCACCCCCACTTCCATGTTGGGAACCTAAGCCCCATGCATTCTTCCACACACAGTGATAGAAGGAGACTCTCATGGCAGGCTGGAAAACAGACATAGATCTTTGCGTTGATGTCTGTTGCATGATTAGGAGTTCCTAGTAGCTGACTTTATTCTGACTCAAGGTTATAGATGCATCTTGGGATGGGTCTACTGGGTCTGGATTATTGGATTGAGTGCTTCTAATGAATTACAGTCCAATGCTTCGGTCCCTGGCTCAGAACAATCCTACCATGAATGTCGAGGAGGGCCTGTGGAGGAGTCTGCGGGAATGGCAGTGTACAAGCAACTATGACCGGATGATCTTCTTTGAGATGGCTGAAAAGTGAGCCAATGGAATTTTGAAGCAGGGTATTGGAGAGCTGTCAATCATGGGTGGTACTGTTGGATCAGGATTCTGGAGGAGGGTATATATTGGGGGTACTACTCAGTTGCAGCTTGGACTGGTGAGTTTGTCTCCCACACATTTCAAGGAAGATTACCCAATACTTGGTCCCCTGGTGGTAATCTATGAGGTCCAGGATGCTTTTCTCACCTCCTGCAGTGCTGGGCTATCTGCCCCAGGGTCCCAGCAACTCTGCCCACATTGGCCATGAATCTATCACTGCCTTTCTTTTGAAGGTCCGAGTGGGAAAACCGACCCATTCCAGCATTGTCAGGTCTCCTCCAGCACTGAGGATTGTAAAATACAAACATGCTCCACAAGTCTTAAGTCAACTAGCTGGTACTGAGTCATTGCTTTTTGACAGTAGAGACTACTGCATTCCAATAGGGTGGCCTCAGTTGTATCCTTATGTAAATGGAGTGGTTATGAACAGAAGCATGCAGAGGGGAAGGAAGCTTCTTACACATCTGAGGATATGTCTCTGGCCTTTCTGTCTTTTTTCCATGTGACGTTTTCATGCACACAAGCCCACAAAAAGCTCTCAGAGTGAAGCAGCCACACCTCTCAGTTTCCCTTCTACTTTCTCCTGGCATCTCCGGGGACCTTGTCTCCCAGGTCATTCCAGCTCTCCCAGCCTCAGCTTCAGCATCTTTGTATCTGGTTCAAGATCCCTGATGTACTCCATCAATCATATCTGTGGTCATATTACCAGTAAGAGTTTCTTTGTGGCTCTAGGCAAGGACAAGATAGGCCTTAAGGAAGAGTCACATGAAACTCCTTCTTGGGCCACCTCAAACTGGTTTGATTTCCACAAATACCAAGGGAATATAATGTGCCCCAGAGCTATGGTTATGTTCCAAGGTAAGCAACTTCATGTACCAGATCATCCCAAGACACTGCACCTGTGATCATCTTCAGTAATCTCTTGGCTAGACCCTGGCCTCCCTCATCCTTAGGTTTACAGAATTTGGGAGTGCAGAAGAGATGGAGAATTCAAGCATGGGGATGGAGAATTCAAGGCTGGAGATGATGAGAAGTATCCAGTGCCAAGTTCTTACACCCACAATGCAAGATCCTCCAAGGCCCCCAGCTTCTGAGGTGTTTGAGGAACCAGGTAGTGATCACATAACTTTAGGTATCTATGCAGAGGTCAAATCAGTCAAAATGGATTTTTGCCCAGAATTATATCTCCAGATTATTTTATTATTGTGACAGTGTCTTCCTGATTTATGCTAGTTGGCTTTGAATTCCAAGTCCAAGAGCTGCCTGTCACTAAAAAACAGTGAATATCCCCCATGAGGACAGGAATAAAATTCCTAGTAAGTGTAAGAAGAGGAATGAGACATGATGAGTTGTTCTCTGCTCGTAGTCCATTGTTGTGGCACAGCATGTCAGTTCTTCATGATGTGCTGAAGGAGAAGCCCAGAAGGAGAAAGCACATGAGCCAAGTTTCTTACCTTTCTATTTCTGTGATAAACACCATGACCAAACCCATATTGGGGAGGTAAGGGTTTATCTTACAGCTTACATTTCATCATGCAGGGAAGTCAGGGCAGGAACTCCAGACAGGAAACTGAAGGCTGGAATTAAAGCATGGGCTAGAGAAAAATGCTGCTTACTGGCTTGTCCCTCATTGCTAGCTCTGCCTTCCTTTCCTACAACCCAATTTCCAGAGATGGCACAGCCCACAGTGGTCTGGGCCCTCTCACATCTATCATTAATCAAGAAAATGTCCCCAGACTCCCCTACAGGACAATCTGATGGAGGCATCTTCTCAGCTGAGGTTCCGCTTCCCAGACCCTGGCTTGAATCAATTAGACAAAACACTAACCAGCACAAGAATATGAGGAACCATCCCCCTAATTTTCATTCTACTGTTTTTGCTGAGTGCTGATGCTAGTTTTCTTGGATCCCCAAGTGCTGTCTCAAAATTCACTGTACACAGGGCATCAAGAAACTTCCTACTTCAGTCTCTCTAGGTGCATCCAGAAAATGCTCCTCTGGCATCTGAGGTAATGGATTTCAGACATTCTCTACTTGTTACTCTAAAAGTGCAAAGCAGAGCGACCCATTAACTGTCGCTCCTGTGGTGTTCAGAGAACTAAAGGCATTAATAAGCATTCACAGTCTGCTGCACAATGCAACGTGTAATCTATAGTATGGATAGTCACAAATGAGAAAAACATTCTAAGACTGTTTATAATTTGCAAAGATGAGGAGGGAATTAAAGTGTATGCTTCTAAATAATACATGAGTTAAAAGATAAACTCAGGCTAGGCCTTGGTGGCACATGCCTTTAATCCCATCACTCGGGAGGCAGAGGCAGGTGGATCTCTGTGATTTCGAGGCCAGCCTGGTCTCTAGAGTGAGTGTCAGGATAGGCTCCAAAGCTACACATAGAAAACCTGTCTCAAAAAACCAAAAAAAGAGATAAACTCAGGAAAATTAAAATTAGAACTGAAAGAATGTAAAAGTCAGATAAATCATTCATCAGTGGGAAGTAAGTGGTAGTTAATGTCTGCCTTAGAAAGAAAAATAAACTAAATTAGTGTTCATGTCATGAAATAAGAAAAATACAAGATAAACCAGAAAACAGAGAACAAACTATATAGGAGTATAAGCAATAATTCTAAATTTAAAAATTAAATGAATGGAATAAAAAGTTGGTTTTGAGATGATCAGTAAAATGGATACTCTATTAATAAAAGTTGAATTGTGATGGAAAATGTCATTTAAAAATGCTGCCAGTCATGCAAAGAAGCCATAAGTACAGATCCCACATTCTTTAAGAACATATTAGAAAATCTGCATATTCATGTTAAGAACTTCCATGCAGGGTTGAGGGATGGGTGAGTTTATGAAGTGTTTGTCTACACCCAGTGAACTGGATTCCCAGAAGCCACGTGAAAACCCCAGTCAAGGTGGTGCACACTTGAAATACACATCAAAAGCAGCAGAGACAGGTGGGACCCTGTTCTTGATGACTAGCTCTGGTTCTGACCTGGCATAGGGTAACCAGTGTAGTTCTTTCACACACACTCTCCTGTCATGCTCTGCCTCCACACAGGGCCCAATAGTAGATCTCACATGGGTGGAAAGTTCACTCTACACCCATGATACAAAGCATTCGGACCAAATAAAAGGCCAGAACCATGTCTGAAATAACTTGTGCTTTCTACCCAGTATCGTGAGTTTTAGCATTCCTTCAAAACTGGCAATAGCACAGTTCAAATACTTCCAATGACTCATAGGAATCAAATCTTCACAGAAGAATGAGGAAGACATTGTTGTATTTAAAAAAACAGAGATTGCGAGAGAGAGAGAGAGAGAGAGAGAGAGAGAGAGAGAGAGAGAGGGAGAGAGAGAGAGAGTTGCCATGTGACTGAGTTCAAGAAGATGTGTTTTTTATTAGGGGAAAGGGATCATAAAAGGGGGAGGGGGAAGGAGACCAGCCTCAGGAGACAGGAGCAACAGCAGAGAGGGAAGAGAGGAAGAGAGAGAGAGAAATTAAAGATGGAAAAGGCCCTTTTAAAAGGGAACCGAGTGAATATATGCACAGGTGGTGCGCTTAGTGGCCTCAGCTAAGCATATATTCTGTCAAAACTCCAAAGGCAGCCCAGTAAAAATACCTGAATGCTAACAGAGAAGGAAGGGGGAGGAGTCAAAGGAGAATCAAGGATATTGATCTCAAGAAATGAAAATTTACACTCGGTAATACTTTAATAAATGTCAGTAAAATCATTGCCACTCAATGCAGGAGAAGTGGCCCTGACATTTTAAAACACATAGAACATCAATCTTTTCAAGTTGACTAGAATCTGTGAACCGAGATGCAGAACACACAGACCTGTCAGTTTTTTAATGGACAGGCTCAAAATGCCAACTGTTAACTCATTGCAGAGAACAAGAGGTCTGTTTGCTCTCACATGTGTGTAAATCAATAGACTGTTATAAATCATACAAAATATGTGATATTGGTCTGCAAACAGCTATCACACATGCATATGCTTTACATTTGGTTAGACAGCACTGGTTGATACTTAACTCTGAAACCACACACTCCATTAGGCACATCTTACTAATTATCAGTTGGGGTGGAAACCCCCATAGGCTCCTGAACCAAATTACACAGGAACTGATTCCCAACAACAGATGAATGTCAACAGGTCACCCACCCATCACTCCTTCTTCATGCATTTTACTTACCCAGCACAGAAGAAGTATGTACTGCTCTTAAAGTGGATCATAGTTGAGGTCCCATGTCAGTTCCCTCACTGAGGTCTCTACCACAATTCCAAGGGAGCTGATTCCCTCTGATGGAATCTGAAGCCACTTGCACCCAAGGGCATATGCAGTGAGGTAAATAAGATGTAATCATTTGTCTTCATTGTCTGTTTCACTGTTATTTGGAATTACCTAGGACACATACACACCTCTAGACATGTCTGTGAATGCATTTCCAGTGAAAATGAGGATAGAAGACATATCCTCATGTACATGGCACTCTTCTTGGGGTTTGGAGTCCCAAAATGCCTTAAAAAATAGAAAGCAAGGGGCTGAGAAGATGGTTCAGTTGGTAAAAATACTTCCTGTTCTAGCATGAGGATATGAGTTCAAATCCATTCCACCCACACAATATATAAGAAATGACTGTACATACTTGTAATCTCTATATTGGCAGATGGAGATGGGCAGATAATAAGAGCTTGCTGAACAGAAAGCAAAGTTGGAACAGTGGGTTTCTAGCTCAGTAAGAAGTCTATCTAAAAGGAAAAATGAAGGCTCAGGGTGATAAAGGCAGGTATTACCACTGGCTTATACACATGCTCATGCACCCATACACTAAATATACGCCCATATATGCATGTACCACATACAGACACCGAAGCTAAAAATAAAGAACCTAAAATAACACCCCAAATAAAGGGATACAAAGTCCAATGAAAACTATCATTTACCTCTACTTCCTGGTTGCAGATGCAATATGACTATTCATGATGTGCACTATCCTGCTGCTATGCTTTCTCTGCCAGGTAGGACCGAAGTTTCTGAACATTTTCTAAGTCTTTACTTCCTTAATTTATTTCTTGTCAGGTATTTAGTTGGAGCAACGAGAAAAGTAACTAATATTTATGAAAATATAAGACAATGATTATTTACAATGGCACAAATACAAAGAAAAATGCTAAAATTAAAAAAAGCAAATTCTAATGCATGTATGTGTGTGTTAGTGTCTATAAAGAATGGAGACTATACAACTTACAGATACACATGACAATATAATACACAGCAAAAGCAGACTAAGAAAACATTGAAAGTGTAGTCTTCATATAAATGGGAGGAAATGGGATTCATCTGATTATGTAAAATACTTTCAAATTTTACTCACAGAACAAAAGAGTAATTTTATTCTCAGTAGCCCACCAATTTTACATGTACAAAAGAAAGAATTAGTGCAAAGCAAACAAAATTAAGGAGATTGGAATTTTAAACAAAAATGGAAACAAAAGACAGAAAAATATGTTCAGATCAGCATAGAGAAATCCATGAACCAACACACAATTACAAAAGAACTATTTTAGTATTGAATCCCCCAAATCAGAATGATTTTGTAACATTCGGGAACTTCTACTGTTATACTGTGTAGACAGTACAATGTGTAAAGTTGAATCGCCAAAACCCATATAAGAAACACAGTAGAAGGTGGTGAATACAAGTTATCCCATCCCAGGGAAGACAGAGACAGGAGATTCCCTGTGAGTGTCAGACAGTCTAATTTACTCAGTGTGGCACAGGTCCCAGTGAAAGGCACAAAAACACAAAGTGGGCAGCTTCTAATGAACCATACCTCAGGTGTATTTCTAGTCTATGCATGTAAACACAAATAAGTGAACCTGTACCTGCACAATGTAAACACACAATAATATTTATTACCAAATAATAATTTTGTGAAGTAAAAACTATGGATTGCATAAGGAGAAAAAAAATCTTGTAAATTTTGGACTTTACCACTCCAATCTCACTAGAAGACAAATCATATGTACAAAAAATAAGAATAGCTAGCAACCTTCAGCAGTGTAAGATTATTAATATATTATATTATACTGTAAACTGCAACAGGTAACAGGGTTTTATTTTCTATGGAACATTGCAAATTTACAAAGAGTCTATATTAAATTATAAAATTATTCAAAACATATTTTTTGCAAACCTTCTCTACTCATAAAGTAGTTGAGAAAAAGTTAATAAACCAAATTGTATTCTATTTTCAAGGCAAATAAAATAACTGAAATCCTTCCACAATTGACTGACAGTATATTTAATATGAATAGATATACCATGAAGGATATCAAAAATATATTTTTTCACTCTCAAATAGTAAGAAATTTGGGAAATGAAAAAACTTACCAATGAGGTTTGAAATACTTGTTAATTGCAAATTGTAATGCTTTTACTTACCCTGTATTTTAACCAGCACACTGTTAACATACATTCTAAATATTGAAAAAAAATTTTCTTTATAATTCGACATTTTATATGAGATCCCACAGTTTACTAAAGGTAATATCCTATTATATGAAAAACTATTTTTATTTTATTCACAATGCATCTCCTTCTGCAAGCCAGGAGTACTTGGTTCATGACATCCACCCACTACCTCCTGCAGAGGGCAAGGAATACAGTATGCAGCCCTGAACTGTCATCTTCACCACCAAGCCTCCTCCCTTTCTCACGCCCTCCCTTCCTCCTCCTTTTTCCTCTTCTGAGACAAAGTCATTATACAGCCAAGGCCTACATTCCTGTTATCACTATTCACCAGCAAACAAACCAAGGCAGCTTCCTGATTAAACTCCCCACTCCCTGCTTTTCTTTTTTGAGAAAGTTTCTCAGAGAAGTGACAATAAGAACACACTGTCCACCAGAGTTCTATTTCCTCCCGATCCTCCTCCTCCTGCTACCATGTGTTTAGGCAAAGTATGCATAGCCCAGTGGAGAGCTAAGTCTCACTCTATTGGTGTCCTCTTGTCTCCACCAATGAGTCCTTGATTAACATTCCTATTGCTCCATGCTGCCCACTTAGCTAATATACCCTGTTTATTTTCTTGAGGTGAAATTTCATATATAACCCAGAATTGACTCAAAGTTGGCATCCTCAAGTCATCTTGCTTTCCCCATTGCCCAGGGCTGGGTCTAAAATCCTGTGGCAACAAACTCCTCATCAAACCACTCTGCCTGATTTCTATTATTAGTATTATTAATTATTGTTTATTTCAAGCCAGAGTTTATTGGTACAGGGTTTCTTGGTATAATAGCTGGGGCCTGACTGCTCTGAAACTACATTTATAGACTAAATGGGCCTCAAAATCAGAAATGCCCCCTGCCTCTGCCTCTGGAGTGTTAAGATTAAAGAAGTGTGCCAACATGCCCAAACTTTACAAAATTTATTTTTATTTTCTTTGTATGTGTGCTTTGCATGAATGTATATATGTGCACCAAATGAGTACTTGATGCATAAGAAGGCAGTGGTCCTGGAACTGGAGCTATAGACAATTTTGAACTACCATGTGGATGCTGGGAATGAAAACTTGGTCCTCTAGCAAGAGCAGCCAGTAAGCACTCTTAACCACTGAACCATCTCTAAAGCACCTTTTCTTCTTATTAACAAGAGTTCTTTTATTTTGCCTAAACTCGACATTTTCATCCCAATTACTAGTGAAAAATTCTTGAACTGTGCAAGTACACTGACTGCCATCTCACAATGCCAGGTTTACCTTGAATTTCTATTAAAGCAGACTTGCAGTCTAGTGTGTTGGTACATGCCTTTAATCACAGCAATTGGGAGGCACAGGCATGCATATTTCTGAGTTCTAGGACCAGGCCTGTCTATAAATCAAGTTCCAGGGGCTATTTAGAAACCCCTTGGCCTTAAAAAAAGAAAAGTAAAACCACTACCAGTCCGCCAAGGCCATGCCCATCCTAAGGCCACGCCCACCCTAACACCACACCCACACTAACCACACCCTACCCTGTCAAACCTACTCCCATCTCTAACCTACCGCCCCTCCCCCCTCACTTGTTTTCCAATCTCACAGTATTTGTGGACTCAGGGCTCCATCAAGGCGCCACTGTGCTGTCCATCCATCTCATGAGGCCAGTTTACTAAAGACAAAGAAATATATTAAGGTGAGATTTCTTTAGACACCCCAGGAAGTAGCAAACTTTTGCCTGACTATCTCAATCTCTCAGTACAGATTTAAGTCTAGGCCACCACTCTGCATGGCATGGCACTAAGGGTACAGACAGTGTGTCTCTACATATCTCTGGCTGAGCTCAAACTCACTATCCTCCTAAGGTTGTCCCACCATCCAGCCCATCCCTTCTGCCTCGATCCAGCTTTTTTCACCCCACTTCTTCCTCTCTCTTACCCTTCCCATCCCTCACCCAGTTCTGACAGCCCAAGCAACTGCTTGCCACAATGCCAGGTGCCATGACAGAATTTGAGTTTCTTTTCTCTCACTCTTCCTTTCTCCCACTCTCTCCTCCTGTCCTCTATCCTGCTCCCTCTCTCCCCCTTCCTTATCCTTCCCTTCCTCCCTTCCCCCTCCCTCTCTTTTGAGATACTCAAACTGGGGTACCTCATGCCAGCTCATCTCCAGTTCCCAAAACCAAGCTCAAGAGATTGTGACCCCGAATGTACTGCCAGCCACGCCACTGTGCCAGGCTCTGCAAGGTTTCTTTTTCTATGAAGAAGAAAAACAAAACAAAACAAAAAAGTGTTTCTCTACATTGCCCAGATAAGCCAAACTAAACTTTGTGAGCCTCGTACCCTCGTTAACTCTCTAAAATTCAGAGTAGCCATTAAAGCCTTGCCCCCAACACAGATGCCTACCACCTGACTGTCCCCACTTTCTCTGGTAATTAATTATTTTCCAGACAGGGACTCTATACAAGTCAACAAAAGCTGAAACTCACAATTCTTGTACCCTCGGGCCTCCACTTCTCAGTGCTGGAATCACAGGAACATTAGAACACACCCACGAGCATCCTCTTGTCCTGCTACCTCAAGAGCAAATTCTCTGCCTCGTCAGCAGCTCTCTCTATATATACCCGGAGTGAGGCTGTGTCTCGTGATACTTGTACTCTCATGCTCTTATCTTCACTAATCATCGCTGTGTTAACACTCTTGAATCACCATGCTGACTGCCCTTCAGCACAGGATTTGCTGCATTTTTTTTTCCTGAGGCAAGCTATCTCTGTCTATCCCAGATTTTTGTATTCAAATCTTGCGAGATTTGTTCCCTCTGCATATTTCCATCTCCCCGCCATGCAATTACAGTCCTGTGCCAACACAGTGCCTACTTTACCACCACACCATTCTTTTCAAGGAAAATCTCTTTATAGATCCCAGGCCGTGCTTAAACTGGCCATCCATAGACATTTCCTCCCTTCCCCTCAGAATGATGGCATTAAATATGTATAAATACCACCAACCTGTGTGACACTGTGCCACCTTTACTTTTTATTTTTAAAGCAAGATTAGGATTCTTTTTAGTAGAGGATAGGATTGAACTTGGAATTCTTACATACTGCCAACTCCACATTTCAATATAAGCATTATAGTATTAAACCTACAAACCATAGCATCATGGCCACTTTGTTGTTGTTTATTTGTTTGTTTGTTTGTTTTATTTCAGGGGTGTGGCATGGTTGCTGTTGTTCGTTTTGGTTTTGGTTTTCAACAATTAATAAATGGAACCTCCTGAAACTGACAAGCTTCTGTAAGGCAAAGCACAGGGCCCATAAGACAAAACCACACCCCACAGAATGGGAAAAGGTACTGACCAACCCCACATCCGACAGAGTGCTGATCCCCAAATATAAAAAGAACTCAAGAAGCTAGTCTCCAAAACACCAAACAATCCAATTAAATGTGGGGTACAGAATTAAATAGACAATTCACAATAGCAGAATCTAAAATGGCTGAAAGACATATAAGAATGTCTTTAACATCCTTAGCCATCAGGGAAATGCAAAACAAAACATCTCTGAAATACCATCTTACTCCTGTTAGATACCATCCTACTCCTGGCTAAAATCAAAAACATCAATGACATTTTATGATGGAGACGATGTAGAGAAAGGGAAACACTCCTCCATGGCTGATGGGATTGCCAACTTGTACAGCCACCTTGTAAATCAGTGTTTCGACTCCTCAGGAAAATGGGAATCAGTCTACCACAAGATCCAACAATTCCACTCTTAGGCATATACTCAAAAGTATCACATTCATACAACCAGGACATCTGTTCAACTATGTTCTTTGCAGTATTATTTGTAATAGCCAGAACCTGGAAGCAACCTAGATGCCCCTCAACTGAAGAATGGATAGAGAAAATATGGCTCATCTACACAATGGAGTACTACTCAGCAGAATAAAAAACAATGGAATCTTGAAATTTGCAGGAAAATGGATGGATCGAGATGAAACCATTCTGAGCGAGGTAACCCAATCGCAAAAAGACAAACATCATGTGTCCTCACTCATATTAGAATTTTAGACATAGATTAAAGGATTACCAGCCTACCATCCACATTGGCAGAGAAGCTAGTAAACAATTAGGAAGCTAAGAGAGATATACATGGTCGCATGGAGAAGGTGAAAGGCACAAGATCTCCTGAGCAAATTGGAAGCATGGGAGGAGGTGAGAGGAGCTAACAGAGTTAGAAGGGGAGAAGAGGATAGTGAGAAGGACATGAAGGATCAGAAATCTTGAGTCAGGGGAAAAATAGAAGAAAACAAGAAAGGAGATACCATAATAGAGGGAGACATTTTAGGTTTTAAGAGAAATCAGGCACTAGGGAAATGTCTGGATTTATACAAAGATGACACCAACTAACAATCTAAGCAACAAAGGAGAGGCTACCTGAAATGTCCTCCCCTGATAATGAGATTGATGACTGACTTATATGACATACTATATACTTCTTGCAGCAGCTGGTTGAAGTAGAAGCAGACACCCACAACTAATCACTGAATTGAATTGGAATTCAGTTGCAAAGAAGGACAAGTGATGAGAAAAGGGGTCCAGAACTGGCTGGTGAAACCCACACAAACAGCTGACCTGAACAACAGGGAGCTCTTTGTCCGCAGAGTGATAGCAGGGAAATCAGCATGGGACTGAATGTGAACCCAGGAACGTGGGTTTCATGGACGAGACCTCGGAAATCTATTCAACCTCCTGTAGTAGATCAGTTCTTATCCCTAACATAGGTGTGGTATTTGGGAGACCAATTCTACATAGAGGGATACTCTCTGAGCCAAGACACATGGGAGTGGGCCTAGACCATATCCCAAAGTATATAATAGACTCTGATGACCACATATGGAAGGCTTTTCCCTCCCTGGAGTAGAAAGAATATGTGATATGTAGGGTTTTAGTTGGGTGGTGGTAGAGGAAGAGGGGCAGGAGAGGGAACTGAATTGAACTGTAAAACAATTTGTTACTAATTCAAAAAATACAGAAAAGAGAAGAGACTTTGGGAGCCTATTCCACATGGAGGGATAATCTCCCAGCATGGACACAAGCAGAGAGGGACTAGGCCCTGCCCAGGATGTTATGACAGAGTTTGGGGAACCCCCATGGAAAACTTACCCTCCCTGGCCAACAGAGGGGCAATGAGATAGGGGACTGGTAGGGGGTTTGGGGCTGAGGGGAGGGAGTGGGAGAAGGTAATGACATGTAAAACAGTCAGGGTCCTAATTTGAGTTCTTTTGATTTGCATTTCCCTGATGGATAATGATTATGAGCACTTTCTTAATTGTCTTTCAATCATTTCAGATTCCTCTGTTAAGAATTCTCTATTTAGGTCTGCACCCCACTTTTTAAATTCATTGTTTGGTGGGTTTTTTGGGGAGCTAGCTTATTTAGTTCATTGTATATTTTTTATATCAATCCTCATCAGATGTGGGGTTGCTTAAGAACTTTTCCCATTCTGTGACCTATTATTTTGTCTTAGTGACTGTGTCCTTTGCCTTACTGAAGCTTGTCAATTTCAGGAAGTCACATTTATTAAGTATAGATCTCAATGTCCATGTTACAGGTGCAATGTTTAAGAAGGTGTCTCCTGTACCAATTCATCCAAGGGTACCTTCCACTTTCTCTTTTAGGATGTTCAGTGTGGTTGGATTTATGTTGAGGTCTTTGATCCATTTGGATTTATATTTGTGCATGGTGCTAGATATGCATCTATCTGGAATCTTCTACTTGTCTGAATCCTGTTGTGCCAGCACCATTTGTTGATGCTACCTATTTAAGAGCATGGGAGATCTTTCCATTTTCTGGGATCTTCTTTAATTTATTTCTTTAAACACTCAGTTCTAAATGTACATGTCTTTGACTTTTTTGGTTAGTATCACCCCAAGTTATTTTATGGTGTTTGTAGATATTATGAAGGGTGAAGTCTCTCTTATTTCTTTCTCATTGTTTTATTATCTGCGTATAGTAGGGCTACTGATTATTTTTAGTTAATTTTATATCATGCTACTTTGCTGGTAGTGTTTTTCAGCTGGAGGAGTTCCCCTGTAGAGTTTTTCTAGTTGGGACCAGGCTGGTGAAACCCACAGGAACAGCAGACCTGAGCAAGGTATAGCAAATGCACTCCAGACTGATGTCTGGGTGGCCAGTACAGGACTGATCCAGAGCCCTGAAAGTGGATGTCAATGAGAAGGCCTAGGCATTCTATGGGGCCCCTGGTAGTGGATCAGTATTTATCCCTAAGAAGGGACTTTGGGAGCCCATCCCACATGGAGGGATGCTCTCTCAGCATGGACACATAGGGGAGGGCCTAGGCTCTCCACAGGATGTTCTGACAGACTTTGGGGAACCCCCATGGAGAGCCTTACCTTAGATGGGGAAAAGAGGAGGGATGATGTAGGGGTATATGGGGGGTTTGGGATGAGAGGAGGGGGAGGAAAAGAGGGAAGGATTGGCATGTGAAGCAGGCTTGTTAACCTAACTCTACAGCAAACTCCTAGTTCTTTGGGTCTTTCTGCTCCCTCTTTTGCAATGATCCATGATACTCAGGGTTTAAAGACACACCTGCATATCTATATCTATATCTATATCTATATCTATATCTATATCTATATCTATATCTATATCTATATCTATATCTATATCTATATCTATATATCCAGAAATGAGGCCACAATGGATTATAAAAGGCAGTCATTTAAAAGCCAGAATTCCAGTGTGTTAGTAAGGATTCTATAGACTACCACAAGTTATAGTGTGTGTGTGTGTGTGTGTGTGTGTGTGTGTGTGTGTGTGTGTGTGTGTTTACTTTATTAGCAGTCTTACAGTCTGTGGTCAAGCTAATACAACAATGGCTGCTTAGAAATGGTAAGTCTAAGAATCCAATAGTGATGTTATCCCAAAGGAGGAGGCTCACACAGAAGTAAAGGAATGGACTTGCTTGAGAGCAAGCAGGCAAGGATTCCAACAGAATGTGTGGCTAAGTAAGAGTTGGGATTTCCCAGTTCACATGATCTGGATTAAAGGTTTGTATCCCTTCACCAAGATCCAGATTAACGGCTAGTACATTTCCCACTTCGAAGATCTGGACTAAAGGTGTTTCTTCCTACCTCAGAGATCTGAATTACAATCAGCTTATTGTACTTCAAAGTAAACAAAACTTTCTTATAATTCTGCCCTCCATTTTAGGATTTTAGTTCAGATGTAGTCAATTTGACAGCCAAGGTCAGACTTAACACTCAGTAACATGTGAAACAATTTCCCTGGCTTTCAAAAGGAGTCATTCACTTTTGCCTCTGAAAAAAACAACAGTGGGCTTTTCCATGTTGATATGCACCTGGATTAATGACCACGTCTAGTTCAGGGTCCAGGCATCCTCAGTCTCTCTTCACAAGCACTTGTTACAGATATCAAAACCCCTATGATATCATCCTGCTCCTTGTCACCACAGAACTTGGTCTCTTTATTCTTCCCCCAACCCTGGCTATTCCAGCCAATCTGTGTTTCTTATATTTCCACTATTCTTTCATACTCTCCTGCTTCTAGGCCCTGGCAATTTCCAGTTTACATATTTTTTCTTTGTTCTGCAATTTTTCAGATATCTCTGGATATACTCTCTTATCTACACAAAAAACCTTCCACAAAAATATGGAGCAGCCTTTTTTACAGCTTCTATACTTGCTCAGCCTCATATATATCTGGTTCTGAAAATCTGGGAGTGGCATGAATATCCCCCCTTATAGGTGGTCTCCCTTCTGCTAATAGAACTAGTCTGCCTTGGTCAATTGTTTCTGTTTTATTTTAATTTCATATGTATGGATGTTTTACATGTATGTATCATTTACTCATGATGCCAGAAGAGAGTGATGAACCCATTGTTCCTCCAGTTACCAATGGTTGTGTCCAGACATGTGGGTGTTTCAAAACAAACCTGGGACATCAGGAAGAAAATGGAAAGTTCTCAAAATCCAGCCATCTCTATAGTTCACCCAAGCTCCCATTTTTAACAAGCTCACAAAGGACTGTCTAAAAAATTCACTTTTCCTTTTTAGAGAAAGTTTAGCTTATTGATTAGACTTGTGGATGTGACCAGAGTGTCACAACCTGAGGGCACAAGTTATTCGTATCCCCAGAAGGTCCTGATGGCCTCTGAAATCTGAGTCAAATGTTAAAATTCAAGACAGTTATCAATCTGGCTATATATAAGTAGAGACAGCTTTAAGAGTATACTTGTTGACTCTGTGGGCTCTTTCCCTTTATCAGTAGTATAGGGAGATTCCTTGCTCTGTGACTGTGTCAGCAGGAGAGGGAAGCATAATTCCTTGGTGAAGGGTTCCTTCCTCTCCCATAGTTGTCTTCTGATGCCTTTCTGTCTTGCCTCTCCCATGCCTGTTTTATGAGTCAAGTATTGTCAATCATTCTCTGCAGTGAATCATGCTATCTTTCACTTCACAAATGACTAGTATACTGAGAACAGCCACAAGGCATTAGGGAATTAGGGCCTTTTCTCTATATTTGCATGCAAACACACACACACACACACACACACACACACACACACACAGAAATATTTTACAAATAAGGGTGTACCATAGTATCTGTCACTCACCTTGCTGCATTAAGAAGGTATCAGTGCAGTTCTTTTCATTTTTTTGTTGTTCAGCCCATGCTACCCAGGAGAATCCCCTACAATTCATTTACCTTTCACCAGTCACTAACACATAACAAACCCTATGTCACTGTTAATGTTTCCCAGATATTGTTTCTATCCTTTATGGACAAAAATATTTGTTTTCATGGGTGAGGGTTTACTTTTTAATAATTACACATGATAAGGAATTATATTGTTGTATCAAACGAGTTGTGAATAAGAACTTGTAATATGTATAACCTGTGCACTAAGAGAAACCCTATAGTCTGAAATCAGTAACAATAGACTCCTAATCAGATTAAAGAAAAGTGAGATCATTAACTGGATAGAAAAAGGAAAGATAATATTGATGAAGTAACCCAATCACAGAAAGATAAATGCTACATGTTTTCTCTCAAAGACATTTCCTAACTAAACTTTACAGATTTGAGTACATATCCTGGAGTAATAACACAAAAAGACTATCTCTGTGTTTGTGGGAAATAAAGAGAGATGCAAATACCAAGGGGCAGTTCATCTGACTGAGGAAATGAGAAAATGGGGAGCTCTACTTATTGAAGTGGCAGGAGTAGAATGAAGAAAGAGGGAGGAAGGTAAGACAACAGTAAGGATTTCTGAAAAAGTCATAAGAAATCATAATATTAATCTAAAAAATAAGGCTATAGCACACACACATGTCTGGCCTTAAATACACATATACTGTTTAAATGAAATTTTCTCATCTGGGCTGACCTTGATCATTCTAAGAGCCAAAGGCCTCCCAATGAAATCTACAAGACCAAGCATGAGAAGGCCTATTTGTGTTCAATTTCAGGTATGTGTAAAGACACACAAAACTTACAAGGCATGGCTGTCTCCTAGAGATATGAGGTGAGTCTCTTTTACTGATGACACCAGGCATTTCATAATAGGTCAAGTAGGTCTCTTAGCCAGAACTTAATTGCAACCCTCTTCCCTGAGGCTATATCTCAGGGTACCAGAAGTCATCAAAGAAGAGAAGAACCCAAAACTCGTCCCCACCTATGACACCTATGAATCACAACAAAGACTTGCATGGCATGATAACACTGCGGGTGCAGTAGTGGCATGGATACCTTAGAAGGTAACGAACTAATTCGACTTAAGACCTGCTCAACTAGAGAGAAACAAGCTTGGTATTGGAATCCTAGCCAGCTACCAAGACTAATAAATTCATAGATCTTGGAGAACCTATATGTGCCACTTTATTAAACCAGATAAGTCCTGACAACACTCTCCCTGTACACCTATTCTGTAGAGAAAGATGGGTGATAGGTTTAACAGGAGAATCATGGGGAGAAAAGAAATAAAATCCAAAAGTTTCCAATTTCAGCAAGCTGTATTTGAGGATGTACACATGGCTGGCTATCTGCCAGTCTCACCTATGTGATGGTTTCAGAGAGCAGCCCCTGCTAGCCTCTTGAAGTCCCTTTTATAGCAGAGATAAGGTGTTCCCAGGGGTGAACGAATTGGCTGTTATACATTAATAGAAAGATACAGTGAAAGGGAAGGGAAATGAATAAAGGAATATACCATGTGAGTGGGGCTTAGAGTTTAGTGTAGGTTGAAAAACATGTTTGAAATTTACATAGAATCTAAGAAACAAGAATGTATTCTGAATAACAAATAGAACTCTTAACATGGAAAGACATGCAAGAGGACAAACAGAAAAGTATCCATTAACTACAAACAGAAACCTTAACCTACACTGGAGAAACAGAAATTTATTCTGAACATCATTTTACATCAAATCTTTTATTTGGTTTTGACTTTTTTGTAAAATTTTGGTAGTTCAAATTAGGAAGAAGTTTGCTACATTTGTCAATACCTCCTCCCTCTCTTCTCCCCCAACCTTTCCCCACAAATGCCCACCTGCCCCCCACTGCTTAGATCCTCCACTCCCCAGGCCTTTTAGAACCCTCAAGTAGGGCTCCCCATAGTACACCACATCATCCTGGGCTGGGCCTATGACTTCCTCATGTGTCCAGGCTGAGACAAAGGATGGGCTCTCAAAGTCCTTTCTTACACCAGGGAAAAATACTAATCCACTACCAGGGGCCCACTAAAGTGTGGAGGCCTCCTGATTGACATCCATGTTCATGGATCTGGATCAGTCCAGTGCTGGCCTCACAGACCCCATTATGGGGTCGATGTACTCCTCCCTTCTTTAGGCCAGCTGTAAGTGTGGGTTTCACAAGCCTGCTAATGACCCCTCTGATCTTCATTCCTCCCTTTCTGAAACTAGGTTCCAGAGTTCAGTCCAGCTTATATCTATGGGTGTCTGCATCTGCTTACATCAGCCACTGGAAGGGGGCTCTAGGATGGCATAAAAAGTAGTCATTGGTATCATCATAGGGGAAGGGCATTTAGACTATCCTCTCCACCATTCCCAAATTGTCAGTTCCTGTCATCCTTGTAGATACCTGGAAATCCCCCTAGTGCCAGATGTCTTCTCAGACCTATAATGGCTCCTTCTGATATGATATATTTCATTCTGATCTCCTTTATTCTTCCTCCAAAACAACATTTCTCCTACTCCATGTCCTCCTCTCCTCTTCTCCTGCTCTCATTCTGGTAGCTCCCCCTCCCCTAACTTCAAGCTCCCACTGAGCTCAGGTGATCCTGTGCTTCCCATTCTCACGGGTCCATGAATTTTACCCTTAGAGTCCTTCATGTTTCCTAGTTTCTTTGGTGAAGAGGATTGTAGTTTGGCAATTCTTTGCTCTTTGTCAAAAATTCATATATGGATGAGTATATACCATGTTTGTCTTTTTTAAATGGGTTACCTCACTCAGGATAGTTTCTTCTAGTTCCATCCATTTAGCTGCGAAATTCAAGATGCAGTTGCTTTTTTCTGCTGAGTAGTACCCAATTGTGAAAATGTACATTTTCTCTATCCATTTTTCAGTTGAGGGGCATCTAGGTTGCTTCCAATTTCTGGCTATTACAAACAATGCTGCTATGTATTTGGTTGAGCATACGTCCTTGTTGTTTGTACTTGCATCATGTGGGTATATGCCCAAGAGAAGAATTGCTGGATCTTGAGGTAGACTGATTCCCATTTTTCTGAGCAACTGCCATAATGATTTCCAAAGTGGTCTAACAAGTTTGCCCTCCCGCCAGCAATGGAGGAGTGTTCCTTTTTCTGCACATCCTCTCTAGCACAGATTGTCATTGGTGTTTTTGTTTTTAGTCATTCTGTCGAGTATAAGATTTTATCTCAGAGTTGTTTTGAGTTTCATTTCTCTGATGGCCAAGGGTTTGAGCACTTTCTTAAGTGTCTTTGAGCCATATCAGATTCCTTTGTTGAGAATTCTCTATTTAGTTCTGCACCCTACTTTTTGATTTCATTGTTTAGTATTTTGGTGGCTAGCTTCTTGATTTCATTGTATGTTTTGGAAATCAGCCCTCTGTCATATGTGGGTTTGGTGAAGATATTTTCCCATTCTTTAGGCTGTCGATTTGTCTTACTGACTGTGTCCTTTGCCTTACATAAGTTTCTCAGTTTCAAGAGGTCCCATTTATTAATTGCAGATCTCAATGTTTGTGCTACTTGTGTAATCTTCAGGAAGCAGTCTGATGTGCCAATTCGTTAAAGGGTATCTCCCACTTTCACTTCTAGAAGATTCAGTGTGCCTGGAATTGTGTTGAGATCTTTGATCCCTTTGAACTTAAGTTTTCTGCATGGTGACAGATATGGATCTATCTGCAATCTTCTGCAGGTCTGAATCTGCTTGTTCCAGCACCATTTGTTGAAGATGCTGCCTTTTCTCCATAGTGTAGATTTAGCATCATTGTCGATAATAAGGTGTTTGTAGGTGTGTGGATTAATATCAGGTTTTGAATTCTATTCCCTTTATCTATCATCTGTCCATTTTTGTGCCAATTCCATACTGTTTTCAGAATTATGGCTCTATAATAGAGGTTGAAATCAGTTATGGTGATGCCTCCAGAAGACCTGTTATTGTACAGTGTTGCTTTGACTATCCTGGGGTTTTTGTTTTTCTATATAAAGTTGAGTATTGGTTCTTTCAAGGTATGTGAAGAATTGTGTTGGGATGTTTATGGGGATAGCGTTGAATCTGTAGATTAGTTTTGGCAAGATAGCCATTTTTACTATATTGATTCTACCTATCCAAAAGCATGGTTGTTCTTTCCATTTTCTGCTACCTTCTTTAACTTCTTTCTTTAAAGACACAAAGTTCTTAGTGTACAGGGCTTTCACTTTTTTGGTTAGAGTTACCCAAGGAAGAAAACTACACTCAGAAAAACATAGGAGACAAATAATGCAATTTTATTCTTAATATCGTATGTAGAAACAGATACTGCATTGTGCAAAGTATATTTCCTTTCTTTGGTCACCCATTAACTTGAAAGGTATATTTTTCTTATTTGGTACACCAATTAACTGCAAGGTATATTTTTCCTGTTTGGGTGTCCCATTAACATCCAAGGTATTTTTTCCTGCTTATGTCTCCCATTAATTGTAAGTTATAGTGATCCTGTTTCAGTCTAAAAATAGTTGTGTACAGTTATGGATTTGTGTGCTGTGTGTGTGTGTGTGTGTGTGTGTGTGTGTGTGTGTGTGTGTGTGTGTGTGTGTGTGTTTGTGTGTGTGTGTGTTGCAAATACAGAGTAAACTATTTAAATTTAACTATCTCTGTTTTCAATATTGAAAATTAAACATCAGGACAGTGCACCTCAATTCTGAAAAGAATTGACAAAGTGTGATTCTTAAGATATGTTTGCAAACAGTATAGCAACATGCTTTAGGTAATTTTATCTCAGTGCAATACTGAAATCCACTTTACTTTTCACAGTATATGTAAAATACCATGTGAGACATTGTAAAAGAGTAAGGGCACTATTGAGAGAGTTCTAATAAGGGAAAGGGCAATTCTCACAGTGGATCAGCTGCACACAACAACTAAGCCACGGTATTACATATTACCCTGGGAACAGTGGGTTTGACACAGAGGTTAGAAAGCTCTATAATACGGGTGGTGACTCAGTAAGAACAAACTATATGGAGTGCTATACAAATGGTGTGAACAATGCATGGCAATTGGCACAGGATGAGAAAAAAATATTGTCCGAGTGCTTGCAACAGGGGGGGAACAATGCTAACACATTTTGCACACTAACAATCAAGTTCCACAACGCCTGTGGCATACAATAGAAACACTACTGCTCGACTCTTCACTGCTGGAAATTTTGCATTCATTTGAGGTACACCTTTGTTTTTAGTGGTTCAGGGTTTTAGAGGTTTGCCCATGATGCCCAATGTCCACCATCTTCTTTGACTCATGGGGTTCACTCACCCATCTGGGGCTGAGAAAAAGCAAAAGAACAAGTGTCATTGAGTCCCCACTGCTCTGTCACGACTACTTCCTGCTACCATGTAATGTCTGTCTGCACACTGGCCTACTATCCAACTTCAAAGTCTCTACATCCACAAGTGAATCCTGTTCTCATGCACAGTGATAAGCATGGCTGGCCAAAAAGAAGAGAAGCATATGCCCTACACATGTATAACTGGCCTGGACTTTGAGAAACCCCAGTACAATGGGTGGACATGATTGCCCCAAGTCAGAAAATGTTAGAGAATGCATGTGAGATTTCCCTCAGCTTTAATGTTGAACCTCAAAGTATTAGAACAGACAATTGAAGTAGGGCATCAAATAACCAGATGCTATCCCAGTCTCAGAAGAGAAAGTCACATATTCAGGGCAGTATCATAAGGGAATCCCACAATTTGGGGAGGTAGGTGTGTGTCAATGGGTGACTTACATGTTTAATCATTTTCTTCTTCAGCTTCATTGATCTCCTGACGTGTTGGGAGATGCTTACTTTCTGGCACCCAATGGTTCTTATTGCCCTCATGCCTCCTCATGGGTCCTGATGTGGGAAAGATTTGTCCCATGAGCATTGGGTCAGGTGGGAAATTTACTGCAATGTTTTGTCAGGATGAGAGAGAACTGGTCCTTCAAGTATGCCCTTGAGCCTTGTTCATGATCTGGTTTGCACATCTTCTGACTCAGAGAGACTGAGAGTTTGGATACACACAAGATCAGAACAAGAGCCAGTTCTTCTTTCATCTTGTGGCCTCTGATCTTCCTTCACGAAAGCAATTTCCCCAACTTCCCTACTTGTTTCAGTGAGTATGTCATGTCAAGAACTGGGTAGAGTAAAAAATATTTCTAGGTTGTCTGATGGGCTGAAATCACGAGCAATATTCAAATGCTTAAGCATTGTAAATATATTATATAATTTGAAAGGACTTCTGAACTCTGATTCTTCAATGCCACAGTATAAATCTAGGTTCTTGGGTTTATTTTTTAGAAGACACACCGCATTTCAGATGGAATTACAGAGAGCAAATTGTACATAGATGGTGAATTGCTGTTCTCACATATCAGGGATGGTTACGTAAAAGTTCACCACAGTGCACCCAAGTCCAGAGTAGGACCCATGGCACATACCCGCATCACACCATTGAACAGAGACAGGAAAGATACAAGTGCTGCCTCCCCATTCCTTTTTCTCACCTGATGCTTTCTTACTGTGCCTCTCACAGATAGGTGGCATGCCATGAGGGAACAGGTTCTTACGAGATTGACCTGAGCCACCAATGCCTGGCAGTCTTTTGTTCTTATCTTCTCCTGCTGGCTTCTTCTTTGCCTTTAAATTGTGGAGAGTATATGTAATCATGGTTGGCAGCATCTCTGTAGTGCTTTAGTGACATACTGTTTCCCTATGCATTACATTTACACACTCTCTTAGCATCTGCATGATATCATGACATCATGCTTGCTTAAATGAGGAGGAACCTGCAGGCTTCAAGGGAAGAAGAATGACCTAAACAAATCAGGTTTGCAGGAATATAATACTTGTCTTTCTCATCTTCTCAGAATGACTTTCTTGTTACCAGAACATGTGTGTGTAATTGGAAGTGTGGGACAAAGATGGTACAGGGAAGAAAGCAGATGAGGAATCTAAAGGGTCTGTGAAGATAGAGATTCTGTGAAATCTAAAGCTTGAAGCATAGGCAGCTAATTGGAGGGCAATAGTAACAGGGAATGGAGGATTGGAAGGACTGATGCACCAGGATATTGTGAGGAAGTAAATGGAAGGAAAGGAGAAGAAATATAATAGATAACATATTTATCTAGGAATAAATCCAGGAGAAGACAGGTGGCCTAATCTTTTTGTTTGCACTGCATGTGTATCGTGGCCTGAATGGGAATGGTTTCCACAGGCTCATATTTTCTTGGGTTGAGGGGTGACTTGAAACAACATGGCATCAATAGGATGTGGCAATATTAGGAGGTGCGGTTTCTTAGATTAGGTGTGAACTTGTTGGAGGAACACTGCTACACTGGGATTGGGATTCAAGGTTTCCTATGCTCAAGCTATACTCAGTGTGGCACACAGTTGCTTCTGTTGCCTGCGGATCAAGTCTCTTCATAGTTTTAGAAATCCTATAAGATGGGTTCCCAATTTGTGAATAGTTTAGGAAGAAAGGAAATTTTGGCCTCACTGGAGATGCTATGTCACTAAGAGGGGGCTTGGAGATTTCAAAGTAGATGTGATCTTTCAGAAACTGCCCCATGCACAATCCTGTTTGTTTTCAAAATGCTTCTTCCATGATCATTTAATAATCTTCTGAACATGTAAAAAAATCCCAATGAAATGCTTTCTGTATAAGTCACTCTTGTCATGTTGTCTCTTCACAGCAAAAGAATGGTGACTGCGTAATTGTCCAGTTAGGAAAGGTGGCACCGCCACCAATTCTAATTACATTATAGGGCTCATTGTTCACTAATCCTGAGTTATGTTTTTTTCCAATTTCCTCATCTATGGAGTAGAGAATCCATGTACAACCTGCAGAAAGACAGCAGTTTCTGGCCTCCTGAATGCTCTTTAGATTCACTGTTCCTTGTTAGTTTGTGTATCTGAGATTTCATTTCCTTGTGTACCATAGGAAGGTCTTGGTTCCAAAATCTCAGAGACACCAGATTATTGTCATGTCTCAACATACACAGATGGTGATATTATTTAAATAGTACTATAATGAAACATTTGAATATTCTCTCTCAGGATGTATACTTTACATTTTGAACCACAAATATGTCCTGCCTCACCACAAACTCCCAGATCACTTAGATTCCATTACAGTCCTATAGACAATGGATTACATAGCAAGTGAAACTGACTCTGAGACTCCCAAGGCACTGGAAGCTTAGTTGAGGATTTAAACACACCAAGGCAAGCACTGTCCCACTAGGCAATGCCCAGGGCCTGGAAGTAGTGTACCAACTGAAGAAGTATAATCTGTCAGAAACATGGATGGATATAAATGTGCAATGGATGCTAGGTCAGGCATTTTGATGAAGACAGCAGGAAGGCACAAGAGGTGGCTTCAGTGATTGAACACCTACTCAAACTGAGAGAACCCTTATGTTCTGTTCTGTGTACTGTATACAGGGAATTAAAGGAAGATGTAAACAAGAGGAAGGAAGTGATAAGTAGAGAGGATAGTGTATGAAGAAATACAGAGAAAAGAGAAGAAATCAAAGATGATGAGAGTTGGGGGATGGGGACTAGGGCTGTTTCAGATCCTCCAACCACAGCATCATGGGCTTGAATGGAGGGGAAAGGGGGATGCAGAACTGTGGAAGTGGGAGTTACTCACCTCCAGGCCTTTTCCCTCTGTCATGCCACAAGTCCCTTCAGAATGTTCATCTACAGAAGGGTGACAATTCAGAAGAATTTACTATTTAGTATTTATTTCCATTTACCAAACTCCTGTAGCTAATGAATGATGGAATGGAGAGTTTAAGTCCACTCATGGAAAGGAAGCAGCTGTATCATGGCCTTTCCTTGTCTTTCTAATCATTTAGACACTGTGTCCAGTGACAGTTCAGACATCTACTGACTGTTTATGAAATTTGGGCTAAGCCTCATCACTGCCTCCCTCCCATTTTAGTACATTTCATTTTCTTTTCCCCAAAGCATTAAACAGATCATGAAAATTTGAACCATTGGCACTTGTACATGTGCAATAATGAAAACAGCCTTGCATACAAGAAATGGGTAAATCTTCCTTCATTGTGTTCAATTTGTGATGTATTGTAGGTCATTTAGCCCAAGGCTGTTAGTCCTTGCCAGTGTAATTAACAATTTTCCTATAGTGCCAAAGCTGTGTGTGTGTTCCAGGAGGAATTTGAGCTTAGGCTTAGAACTTGTGTGATCTGGCCAGATTTCCTATTGAATCACAGGCTTGAGGGACAGATTTTGTACATTCTGACTGTCTTGGAGGTTGTGACAATAGAAGAGAAAGCAAACTCATCCTGTCACTTGTGTCCTTAAACGCACAGAGATCTGGACCCTTGAACTTTTCAACTTTGCATCATGTAGAGTGTTTATCCACTCACATGTAAATGAGCAGCAGAATCTCTCTCTCTCTCTCTCTCTCTCTCTCTCTCTCTCTCTCTCTCTCTCTCTCTGTGTGTGTGTGTGTGTGTGTGTGTGTGTGTGTGTGTGAGTGTGTGTATGATTTTGCGTGTAAAGGAGGTATGTCTACCCATGTTTACGATAGGATGTAACCCAATGTATATACCACCAAGCACATTACATTTTTTCCACTTACTCATTAAGCAGAGTTTTGTGTTTTCTCTTTTAGTGCTATACAATTTTATATCTTGATCTTCCACATAATCTTGTGAATGAGCTCCTTTTTACTCAGTTCTGAACTATAGAAGGGAGAAGTTGTCTGTGACCTTCCCCTGCATCTCGACTGAACTTATTATCCTTACCCTTCATTCCCTTCCCACTCACCTTTACCCTTATGGCATTGAGCATCAGATTCCTTGATAGGGGATTCCATGACAACTTCTTGGCAGGGGAGGGAAGCAGATTTCACTTGGCTTCTAGAAAGAATCAGAATGCTTGTTCATGAACACAGCTTTTTGAGGTAAAGAAACAGGCATGGAGTGTGCTGTGATAACTCCCAGAGAGCAAGGTTCACTGGGACAAAGACCTGCATGAAAGAAGTGTGCAGTTGGGGGGGTGAGCTCCATGTTGGCTGATCTCTGCTCTAAGCCTGTCTCAGTATGGAAAACAGCAAGATGCTCAGTTACTTCCTTGATATCTCTTCCTGAAGAAAGGAAACAGAGGTACCAAGGGGTTTGCAATAGGCAGAGAAGAAGCCATATTATTGAAATTGTCTTGGAGAACACCAAGTTCTCCCAGAAGGACAGACATTTCATTTTCTCTTTCTGAAATCACATCATAAGTGGCTGAGAAAGATGTGAGGACAGCAGAATAATGTCCCCATTGAGTTACAGAGGAAGAACATGAGCTTGTGTTCTACAGTTAAACAGTATGACATTTATATATGTCATTTTATTCAAGGTCTCAGTGAGACAGAGGTTACCTTAATGTGTAGCACAATATGATCTCACACAGGTCTTCATCCTGCCTGATCTGGCACCAGGGAAATGCCCAGAGACCTACAAAGTTGACCCCAACTAACAATCTAACCAATAGTCAAGAGGCTACCTTAAATGCTTTTTCCCTATTGTGAGATTGAGTACTAACTTATATGCCATCCTAGAGCCTTCAACCAGTAGCTGATGCAAGGAAAAGCAGACACCCACAGTTAAGTAGTAATCTGAATTCTGGAATCCAGTTGCAGAGAGTGGGGAGCGATGAGCAAAGGGGTCGAGACCAGGTTGGAGAAACCTATACAAACCACTGACCTGAACATGGGGGAGCTCATGCACCTCACACTGATAGCTGGGAAACCAGCTGATGCAGAGCCACTGAACATGGGTGTCGGTGAGGAGGGCTCAACACTCTTTGCTGCCTCTGGTAGTAGCTCAGTATTTATACCTTGCAAAATAATGGACTTTGGGAGCCCATTCCACATAGAGGGATACTCCTCAGCCTATATACACTGCAAGATATGCTAGTACAATGGTATTTAAAAGCTCGTGAGTGTAACCAACCAATAACTGATCTGTCATAAGGTTCATTCCACAAGATGAAAACCGTATCAGATACTGCTTGGGTGACCAAGAACCTGAGACTAGGTAGCCCAGAGATTGAGGGTAAAACCTAACACTACTGATCTGAATGGAAAACAAACAAACAAAATTGGTGATAAAATTGCTCCTAATGATATTTTGATATACTAATAAGTCAGTTACTTGTTCAACCACTAATAGAGAATCTTTCTCATAAAGCAGATGGGCAGAAATATAGAGAAACACAGCTAGATATTACACAGTGAGTTAGGGGCCTTGGAGCTCAGGGATTCCCGTGGAAAATGACGTGGAAAGATTATAAATTCCAGCCGGGCTTGGAAGCACACTCCTTTAATCCCAGCATTGGGGAGGCAGAGGCAGGTGGATCTCTGTGAGTTCCAGGCCAGCCTGGTCTACAGAGCGAGTGCCAGGATAGGCTACAAAGCTACACAGAGAAACTCTGTCTTGAAAAACCAAAAAAAAAAAAAAGACCAAAATTCTAAAGGACACAACTAGAAAACAAGGACCTCTAAATCAACATGAACAAAACTCATATAAAAATCATAGAGATTGAAGAAACATGTATAAGACATGCATACATTTGGACCAGATGCTCTGGGTGTTTGTTATAGCTTCCATTTTAGTGTTTTTATGGTATTCACAAGAATGTGAATGAGTGTGTCTCTGGCGTAATGCCCTCTCTTGGGCTCTTTTCCTTCTGTTTGTCTTGGCTGACTTCAATGTGTTAGCTTTGAGTTATCTTATTGCATTTTGGTGTATTTATAAAATGAATGGATGAATCAAAACCTAGACACTAGGTTGAAGGTTTACAAGGGAACTGTCAATTATACCTGCTGGGAGAGGGAAAATCAGTTTTATCCAATGGACTGACAGTGGGTCTATTAATCACTCCAGGACAGATAGCATGCTAGGGACAGTTGTCCAAAAAATCATAGATGCAAAGTTTTGTTTGTTTGTTTGTTTTAATGTGTGTGTGTGTGTGTGTGTGTGCTTTTCTGTGTTTAAAGTTCTTCTTTTCTTTTTGTCTTATATTATTGTTATTGGTGTTGAATATCAAAATATGGTGTGATATTAACATTCTTCTCTGAAATATCTTGAGCCAGGCAATCAAAAATTCAACATTGTTCTCCACAACACTCTCTTCCACATTCCTAACACTATGGCCCCTAAGTCCCAAGTATAGCATTCAGCTTCTTTCCTAATCCAAAATCCAAATTCTACATTTTGCCTACAAGCAGCATGGTCAGACTGTCACGTCAATACCCCATTCCTAGTACCAACTTCTGTTTTACTCGGTGTTCTATTGCTATGATTAGACACCATGTCCATGGCAACTCTGATAACATTTAATTGGGCTAGATTACTGGTTCAGAGGTTTATTCCATTGTCACCATGGCGCGGAACATAGTGACATGCAGGGAGACATAGAGCCAGGGAGGTAGTTAAGATTTCTCCAATTGGATTGCAGGCAGCAGAAAAAGAGAGACACTAGTTTGGGCGTTAGAAAACTCAAAGCCAATCCTCAGGTACATACTTCCTAATAGAAGACCAAACCTCCTAATCCATCTCAAATACTGCCACTCTCCCATGACCAGGAATTCAAACATATGAGCCTACTGGTATCATTCTTATGAAAATCACCACAGTGATGCTGTATTTTGTTTACTAAGTTTGGCGTATTTTGTTGTTGTATTCAGTTTTTGGGTTGTTTCTGTACACGAACTTAAAAGTTGGGTGGGTAGGGAGCAAGAGACGATCTAAACAACTTGGGAGGGGGGAGAATAGGATGAGAATATTTTTATAAGATGAATACATTATAAATTATAAATGTCAAAACTTTAAAACTTTCAGTTTACAGTAAAGTATAACTTTTATAGTTGTTCTCTGGTAGTTTGATTTATCAATGCAGTTGTGGGTTCCTTTTTCTGTTTGAGACAAGTTGTCACATGCTATGCTCCCCAATTTGACCCTGAAATATGGTTCTACAGTTGTCTGCTTTCCTGGACTTCAAGAGTATCTTAGAGTACAGTCTTGTGCTACAGCATCCTGCTTCATGTGTGGTTCTATTTTTGTATGTATGGGGAGGAGCTCTGAGACAAAAGGGGAGAGATGAGTGCCATATCTGTGTTAAGGTCTCCTGACTGGTGATTTTCAGTATTCAGTGGTAGGGGTGTGCATCACTGCTGCAAAGAAAAGATGTGGACTGCTGCTTTCAGTAATTACAGATTTGGATTTCCTGCTTTTAGTAATAACGGACTGTCACTGAGATAATTTCGGAAGTACTTGAGTGAAGAAAGCTGGCATCTATTTACAAGCCTATAGGACTCATTCTTCCTGAAGGAACATGGGGTATTTTAAGATGCACCAATTTGGGGCTTCCAAACAGAATTCATTGGGAATACTATAGTGATTAATCTTGAGAGGGATCTCTATATTTCTGGGGATTATGGTTTTTTCCCAGAGAGAGTAGTAAAGTAGGCCCTCAGACAGAGGCTATGTGGCATTACTGCTGATGGAGAAAAAGAACACATGGTGATTTTGATTTCTGTGTAAGTTAGAAGAGTATTGTTTCACTCAGAAATAGTTGCTCAAAATTCAGTCATACATAAGATGGGTGCACTTTCTGAGCTCCATGGGGGAGAATTACCCAATGAGGGTTCAGACAAGAGCATATTTCTAAGACTTGCATATCTCTGAACAGACCTGAATGGTACAAGAACTTGGTTTGGACCATATACACTACTGACACTTTACCCACCCATGTTAAACTTGTTCAGATTTTATCTCACAGGAAACCTACCTGAGATGTGGAGTAAAGAAGCAGGGTTCCTCCAGTAAGAGACCACCTGCCTTGATCCTCCTGACCCTTCAGGTACAACTAACCAGAGCAGTCAGTGCCCAGTAAATGCACAGAAAAATGGGTGGGGCAAATGAGGTCAGAATGGGGTTTGCTACTCCAGGGTGTACTTCATAATGTAGGTGTGGCCACTGAATACTCCCATCTACACTCCTGGTGTTGCCTACTCCAGGATCTAGTGAAAAAATAGCTAGTGAAAAACTAACTTTCCCTCATGTCAACACAACATTAATAAACATTCTCCTCTGTAGTCTTTCATCTAAATAAATGTTCCCCATGTTGTAACTCTCCATTTCCCATGCCCCTCATTCACTGTCTTCCATGAGTGGTCCAATTTGGGGACACTCTCAGAAGCTAAACATTGCTAGTTTATTAAACATGAACTGCTCAAATTACCAAAAAATCTTCCATATGTCTCTTTATGTAAAAGACCCAAGACCTGGAACCAGGTGTCTCTCTGATATTTACATTTAGGCCAGTAATGTTAAAAAGAGTATCCACATGATCTAGCGTGTCATGTGGACCACCTAAGTGTCTTCTTAAAAAAAGGAAGTCTCATTTACTTCTGTAACATATTGCCACCGAGGTGACCAGGTGCTGTTTGGGTTTTTGATGCTGGTTGGGTTTTCCATACAAGATGAGAGAGAAGTGTCTTGGGGAAGTCAGAGTACAGGAGATGCTGATGGACTATCACAAAGCCCTATCACCATTTCTATCATTGATTTTCTGCCACTTTATCTTCCCTTAAGTATTGTGACCATTCTGAATGTGGTATCTCCTAAGACTCAGGCACCCAGAATTAAGCAAACAACTGAAGCTCACACATTAAGCAGTTACAGAGTTATAGATTCACTCACCATTTGAACTGAAAGAACTGTGTTATTTTAATCTATATCATGACAGCTAGTTTGACTGAAGTCATGAATATGTACTAAAGCAACAGAATATGACATAATTTTCACAGGCCCATAGAGTCACCTTCTATTTTTCTGGTTGCTGCAATAAGACACTGGAGAGATGTCTCACCTGTCAAGAGCAATTATTGCTCTTGCAGACCACCTAGTGTTGTTTCTAAACATCCAGTTGTCAGCTCATAACTTTCTGTAATTCCAGATACGGGGGATCAGATCCCTCTTATGACTTTTGCAGGACACTGCATACACATGTGAACAGTACAATGCACCACAGCACACTGTCAACTCACTCAAGCATATTGTCTAGTGAGAGTGCTAGCAAACAGGCATGTACACACATCAACAGAAAATTAAACAGGTTAATGTTTTAGAAGCCTGTTCATTAGATATAAATACAAACACTCAGATGATAAAAGTTAAAAATAAAATAAAATAAAAACAAGAGACTTTTCAACTATACCTTCATATCTTTCTCCAGGATCTATCCCAATGACTCTGCCTGATCCTTCCATGCACACACCCTTTTAAACCAAGATGATCTGATCCAAGTCCCACATCCAGTGCCTTGATTATTGTGTCCACAAATACCTGAGCTACAACCAATCTCAACACTTCTCCCAAAAACTTTTCTGCCCCTAAATAAAGTCTCCTAGCATGCTATGTCTAAAATCTGCACACAATCATGTCTACCCTACTTTATTTGGGGTCATAAAGAACAAGGGAAGATTAACCGTCCCCACTATCAACCTAAATTCATTCCACATGGGCCCATTTCCAACCTCTAGGATTCACCTACCTTCACCTACTTCCTTCTGCCCCCAATTTGTTCTGTCCATATCAGAAGCCCACATGCCCAGATTTCATTGAGAAACTTCAAACAGTATGAAATGACAAGCCCCTATCTATCCTTGAAAATGTGCCAGTCCTGTAGAAATGTTATCCAATGTGAACTGCATAAATGAAACCTGGGGCTTAGAATTTAAGAGGATAAACAAAAATCAAAAAGGAATTCAGGGAGTTTAAAGAGACACAGCAAAACAGCTCAATGAAATTAAGAGAAGGAACTTCAGGAGATTGATTAATGTAAGATCCTACACTTTCTGATATCTTCTTTAATTTCTTTCCTGAAAGATTCAAATTCTTATGGTGCAGGTCTTTCACATTTTGGGTAGGGTTACCCCAAGATATTTTGTGTTGTTTGTGGCAATTGTAAAGTTCGATGTTTCTCTGATGTATTTCTCAGCACATTTAGCATCTGTATATATAGTAGGGCTACTGATTTTTTTAGTTAATATTGTATCCTGTCACTTTGTTGAAAGTGTGTATGGGGTGTAGGAGATTCCTGGTAGAGTTATTGGGTCACTTAGTTAGAGTATCATATCATTTGCAAACAGTGAAATCTTGATTTGTGCCATTCCAAATTCTATCCACTTGATCTCCTTTGTTATCTTATTGTTCTAGCTAGATCTTCAAGGACAATTTTGAAGAGGTATGCAGAGGGTGGACAGCCTTGTCATGTTCCTGATTTTAGAGGAATAGCTTTGAGTTTCTCTCCATTTACTTTGATGTTTGCTGTTGGCTTACTGTATATTGTTTTTCTTTTATGTTCAGGTATGTTCCTGCTATTCCTGATCTGTCCAGGACCTTTATCAGGTAGGGATGGTGGATTTTGTCAAAGGCTATTTCAGCATCTAGTAAGATGATCATGTTGTTTTCCTGGTTCACTTATTTTATATGGTGGATTACATTGATAGATTTTCAAATGTTGAAACAACCCTGCATCCCGGGGATAAAGCCTACTTGATCATGGTGGATGATTTTTCTGATATGTCCTTGGATTCGTTTTGGCAGTATTTTATTGAGTATTTTTGCATCTATGTTCATGAGGGATACTGGTCTGTAGTTGTCTTTCTTTGTTGTGACTATGTGGATTGGGTACCCAGGTAATTGTTGTCTCATAAAAGGAGTTTGGTTATGGACCTTCTGCTTCTCTTGTTTGGAACAATTTGAGAAGTTTTGGTATGAGCACTCCTTTGAATGTCTGGTAGAATTCTGCACTGAAGCCATCTATACCTGGGCTTTTGTTAGGTTGGGAGACTTCTGATAACTGCTTCTATTTCCTTAGAAGTTATTGGTCTGTTTAAGTTGCTTATCCATTATTGATTCAATTTTGGTAAGTGATATCTGTCCAGAAAATAGTCCATTACCTTCAAATTTTCCAAATTTTTGGAGTACAGGTCTTCAAAGTATAAACTAAAACTCATTTGATTTCCTCAGTGGCCATTGTTATGTCCTTTTCATTTCTGATTTGGTTAATTTTCATGTTCACTTTCTGTCTTTTCGTTAGTTGGATAAAGTTTATCTTGTTGATTTTCTCAAAGAACCAACTCTTTGTAATGTTGATTTTTTGAATTTTTGTCTTTGTTTCAACTTTATTTACTTTTGCCATCAGTTTGATTGTTTCCTGTTGTCTACTCATCTGAGGTGTATTTGCTTCCATTTATTCTACAGCTTTCAGGTGTGATGTCAACTCTCTGGTGTGACTAATCTCTAGTTTCTTCATGTGAGCACTTAGAGCTATAACTTTACTCTTAGTACTTCTTTCAAGTATACCAAAAGTTTAGGTATTTTGTGTCTTCATTTTCATTGAATTCTAGGAAGTCTTTAATTTCTTTCTTTACATCTTACTCGACTCAGGAATGGGGCGATTGGATCTTGTTCAATTTCCATGGTTTGGCAGTTTATCTGCAATTTTGGCTGTGTTTGAATTCTAACTTTAAGGCATGGTGGTCTGATAAGACACAGGGTGTTAATCCAATTCATTTGTACCTTTTGAGGTTTGGTATGTTGCCGAGTATGTAGTTGATTTTAGAGAAGGTTCCATGAGATGCTGAAAAGAAGATATATTCTTTTGTATATGGATGGAAAGTTCTATAGATATTTGTTAATCCCAATTGTGTCATAACTTCTGTTACTTCCTTTTTTTTCTTCGCTAGGTTTCTGCCTGGTGGTCCTCTCCAGTGGTGAGAGTGGGATGCTGAAGTCTCCCACCATAAATGTGTGAGGTCTTATTTGTGATTTGAGTTTTTATAATGTTTCTTTTATGAATGTTGTTGCCTTTTTTGTTTCATAGAGGTTTAGAATTGAAATTTGTTTTTGATGGATTTTCCTGTGATGTATATGAAACGACATTCTTCATCACTTCTTATTGATTTTAGTTTGATGTCTAATTTGTTAGATACTAGGACAGCTACCATTGCTTGTTTCTTGGGTCCCTTTGATTGCAATATCTTATCCAAACACTTTACTCTGATGTAACATCTGTCTTTGAATTTGAGGTGTGTTTCTTGTATGCAGCAGAAGGATCGATTCTCTCTTCCTATCCACTCTGTTATCCTTTGTCCTTTATAGGCATGTTAAGGCCATTAATATTGAGGGAAATTAAGGTCCACCTAGTGCTTATTCTTGTTTGTTTTTGATTTGTTGTTGGTAGTTGGATTGTATGTGTGTTTACCCTACTTTTCATTTTGGGGTTTCATAAAGTGGGATTATCTATTGCCTATGTTTTTGTGAGTGTAATTATTTTCCCTGGTAGGATTTTTCCTTCCTGTACTTTCTGTGGTTCTTGATTAGTGGTTACATATTGTTTAAATCTGGTTTTGTTGTAGAATATCTTGTTTTCTGCATTTACAGTGATTGAAAGCTTTGCTGGGTATAGTAGTCTGAGTTTGTATCCATGTTCCCTTATTGTTTATAGGACATCTATCCAGGACATTCTGGCTTTCAAAGTTTCCATTGAGATCTCAGGTATAATTCTTGTAGGTCTTCCTTATATGTTACTTGGCATTTTTCCTTTGCTGCTCTTAATATTCTTTCTTTATTCTGTACATTTGGTGTTTTGATTAATAATTGACAAGGGGATTTTCTTTTGTGGTCCACTCTACTTGGTATTCTCTAGGCATCTTGTTATTTCATTAGCATGTCTTTCTTTAGGATGGGAAAGTTTTCTTCTATGATTTTTTGAAGATGTTTTCTGCACCATTGATTTGGGTTTCTTCAAATTTTCTTTACCTATTACCCATAAGTTTGTTCTTGAAAGGAACATTGTGATACAATGTCCGTTATGTCCTCGATATCTTGTGTTAAGGGTTTGTTGGACTTACTATTTTCTTTGCTTGTGAATTTATTTCCTCTATTTTATCTTCATTGTCTGTGATTCTGTCTTCTATCTCTTGTATCCTGTTGGTTATGCTTGCTTCTGTGTTTCCTCATTGTTTACTCAACTTTTCCACTTTCACCATTCCCTCAGTTTGTGTTTTTTTATTGTCTCTGTTTCAGGTTTCATGTCTGGAATTGTTTCTTTCTGCTGTTCAATTATATTTCCTTGGCTTTCCTTGATTTCCTGCATCTTTTGGTTTGTCTTTTCCTTCTACTTCTTTGAAGGATTTTCTGATTTCCTCTCTTAGGGGCTCTATCATCGGCATGAAGTTGTTTTTAAGGTTGCAATCTTCTGTTTCATCTGTGTTTGGATGTCCCTAGACACTGGTGTTGTCATATTGGTTTTCCTGTTGTTGGATGTGTTCTCATATTGTCATCTTCCTATCTCTTCTTTCAGTGGGTGCAGGTGGTGTCTCTTCCTGTCCCAGTGTGTATCGTTCCAAGGTCTATTTCAGTGGGTGCAATTGTCTCTGACACTCTAATGGGTATCAAGGTAGGTATAGGCGGGTCTGACACACTTGCTCTCCAAGTGGGTGAGAGCAGGACATGTCAGCAGACTCTGGGTTGCTTGGTCCTCAGAGTCCAATTCAATCTGCCTACCTACTCTGGGGCAGTAGTGCCCAGTGTGGGCAGGTGGAAATTGGCCACAAGGCAGGGAATAAAGCTGCTCACATCTACACTTTGCACTCTGCACTCTGCAATCTGCATTCTCCACTGCCTGCGCCCAGGAGTAGCCCAGAAATCTCAGAAAAGTCAGGGTCGCTTGGTCCTCAGGGGTTGATTTAGTATGCCTGCAGAACCCAGGGTGGGAGTTCCCAGAGCAGGCAGGCAGAAGTTTGAGAATTGTTCTTTCAATGTCTGTAAAATATTGTGCTGGGATTTGGAAGGGTATTGCATTGAATGTGTGGATTGCTTTTGGCAAGATTTCCATTTTTACTATGTTGATCCTACCTATCCAAAAACATGAGGGATCCTTACATTTTCTGGTATCTTATATAATTTCTTTATTTAGAGACTCTAAATTCTTATGGCATAAGTCTTTCACTTTTTTAGTGACTATTACCCGAAGGCATTTTAAATTGTTTGTGGCAATGGTTAAGGGTGATATTTCTCTGATTTCTTTCTCCACAAATGTATCATCTGTATATACTAGCGCTACTGTTTTTTTTTTTTTGAGTTAATCTCATATACTGCCTCTTTACTGAAGGTATTTTTCAGCTGTATGAGTTGCCTGGTAGAATTTTTATGGTCAGTTAGGTAGACTATCATATCATCTGAAAATAGTGAAATTTTGACTTCTGGGCTGGTATCTGTGGTCTCTTATTGTAGGTAGAATATCTATCCATGACCTTCTGGCTTTTAGAGTTTCCATGCAAAAGTCAGGTGTAATTCTGCTAGGTTTGTCTTTATATGTTACTTCATGTTTTTCCTTTGCAGTTCTTAATATATTCTCTTTAATTTGTATATTTAGGGTTTTGATTATTATGTGGCAAGGAGACATTTTTTTGGTCCAGTGTTTTTGGTGTTCTGTAAGATTCTTGTAATTTCATTGGCATGTCTTTCTTTAGGTTGGGAAAGTTTTATTATATGATTTTGTTGAATATGTTTTCTGCACCATTGGGTTGGATTTCTTCACCTTCTTCTATACCTATTATCCTTAAGTTTGGTCTTTTCATTGTGTCCTATATTTCCTGGATCTTTTGTGTTAAGGATATGTTGGACTTAAGAGTTTCTTCGCTTGATCAGTCTCTTTCTCCTAGTCTATCTTCAACTCCTGAGATTCTCTCTTCCCTCTCTTGTATTCTGTTGGTTATGCTTGAATCTGTAGTTCCTGGTCGTTTACCCAGCTTTTCTGTTTCCAGTATTCTCTTAGATTGTGCTTTCTTTATTTTCTCTATTTCAGTTATTAGGTCTTGAACTGCTTCATTGAAAGATTTGTTGATATCTTCTATTTTTGCTTTGTTTTTCTTACATTTCTTTAAGGGATTTTCTCATATTCTCTTTGAAGCCCTCTATCATTTTCAAACTGTGGTGTCCATTTATTGAGGGCACAAATTTTAAGATTTGAAAGTTCCTGTTGGTAAATTTTTCCTTGGCTGAGGATGTAATGTCCTCTATCTTTTCTGATTAGTTTTGTTTTGAAATCTATTTTGTTGATTTTCAAAAATTGCTAAACAAATTTACTTATTAAGTTCAGTTGTTTGGAATATCCTTTCTGATATTTTTACCCCACTCTGATGTCTATCCAGCATGTTGTGCTGTGTTTATTTGATGCAACAGAAGGATAGATACTGTAGTTGCATCCATTCTGTTAGTATGTGTCTTTTATTGGGTAATTGAGTCCTTTGACATTTAGAAATAGCCATGAATCATAACTCTTGCTTCTTTTGTTTATTTGTTCGTGGGGGTGGTGATTGTTTTGTTGTTGCTGGTGGTTTGCGTATGCATGCTACCTTTCTTTTAGTCTTGTGGTTTTCAGATTATTTATTCCCTGTATTTTCATGGTTATGTTTTACATTCTTTGATTACAGTTTTCCTTCCACCTCCTTTATTAGGGCTGAATTTCCACATAAATATAATTAATTTTTACTTCCTCATAAAATATCTCATTTTCTTTATCTGTGATGATTTAAAGTTTTCCTGGCTATAGTAGTCTAGGGTGGTATCTGTGGTGTCTTGCAGTCTACAACATATGTTTCCAGGATTTTCCGGTGTATAGAATGTCCATTGAGAAACTCATTGATTAATTCTACCAGGTCTGCCTTTATGTATTATTTCATCTTCCCCTCTCACTCTTAATATTCTTCCCTTACACTTTACGTCTTTTCTCTTCATCACTATGTCGTAAATGGATTTTCTTTTTTGACAAATCTATTTGGTGTTTGTGTTGGTTTGAAAGAAAATAGCCTCCAAAGCAAATAGCAATTTTAACACTTGTGGCTTTGATAGAGTAGGTGTGGACATGTAGAGGAAATGTGCTACCATTTGGATAAGTTTTGAGGTTTCTATGCTTAAGCTACACCCAGTGAGATGGTTCAATTCTTGTTGACTGTGGATGAAGAAGCAGAACTTTCCTATCCCTCTCCAGAACCCTATCTGCCTGTATGACACCATGTCCCACCATGACAATAATGGACTAAATATCTGAAACTTTAAGCCATTCCAATTTAAAGCTTTTCTTTATAAGAGTCTCCATGCTCATGTGGTCTCTTTACAGCAACAGGAATACTGATTAAGAAGATCTTCTTGTATGCCTTTTGTACCTTTACATTCATCTTTTACTTTTCAGGAAAAAATTATGATGTTTTTCATAATATTTTCTAGGCCTTTGAGTTGGGCTTATTTTCCTTCTACTAGTCCAAATGTTCTTGTGTTTGGTCTTTATATTTTATCCCAGTTCCTTGAAGTTTTATATCAGGAATTTTTTAGATGTAACATATTCTTTTAACTATGTATCCATTTCTTCCTTAGTGTTTTAAACATCTTACATTCTTATTTTTCAATTATAGTTCTACAATTTTTATTATAATATTGATTATACATTTTCTTTTGTTTTATTGAAAATATTTTTCTCACATAATAAATGCTAATTAAAGTTCTCCCTCCTTTCCTTATAGTTTCTCCCTACCTTCCCTCCCACACAACATTATGCATAAGACAGTAGAGTTCTACACTAGGTCATCAGCTTACAGTATATTTCTATGAGATTTCTGAGTGTACAAATGATTGGATCTCTGATTGTTATGCCTTCTCTTAGACTCTTTCTACTGTTTAATGGTTTTGTCTAATTCTGACACATTAGTTTTGCTTTATCCTATTATAATACACTATACACTATAGTCCCTCTGAATTCTTTTTATCAAACTTTTAAAATTTGAATTGGAAACAGGATTGTTTTATATGACAATCCCATTTCCCTTCTCCCACCTGTCCTTCCCTACCCACCCGCCCCAATAAAACCTTATCTGTCACATATCTTTTCTGCTCCAGCTGGATGGTGAGGCCTTTCATAGTGTGTCAAGAGAGTCTTTCGTTTCCTTTGGGGTAGGGCCTAGGCCCACCTTGATGTGTCTTGGCTCAGGGAGTATTCCTGTAAATGGACTGGGCTCCCAAAGACCACACCTATGCCAGGGATAAATACTGGGCTTCTTTTTCAAGGTCAGTGAAGATTTCTTGGTATTTTGATGGGGATCGCATTAAATCTGTACATTGCTTTTGGCAAGATTGCCATTTTTACTATGTTGATCCAACCTGCACAAGAGCATGGGAGATCTTTCCATTTTCTGGTATCTTCTTTAATTTCTTTCTTTAGCGAGCCAAAATTCATATGGTAAAGGTCTTCCATTTTTTGATTAGTGTTACCCCAAGTTATTTCATGTTGTTTGTGGCAATTGTAAAGGGTGATGTTTCTCTGATTTCTTTCTCTACAAATGTTTCATCAGTATATAGTAGGTCCACAGATTTTTTTGAGTTAATCTTGTATCCTGCCACTTTGCTGAAGGTGTTTATCAGCTATAGGAGTTCCCTGGTAGAGATTTTCTGGTCAGTTATGTAGACTCACATATCATTTGCAAAAAGTGAGAGTTTGACTTCTTCCTTTATGATATTTATTCCCTTGATCTCCTTTTGTTCTTTTATTGCTCTAGCTAAAACTTCAAGGACAATATTGAAGAGGTATGGAGAGAGCAGACAGCCTTGGCTTGTCCCTGATTTTACAAGAATTGCATTGAGTTTCTCTCCATTTAATTTGATGTTGTCTGTCACATTGCTGTATATTGCTTTTATTATGTGGATGTATGTTTCTGTTATCCCTGATTTCTCCAAGACCTTTATCACGATTGGGAGTTGGATTTTGTCAAAGACTCTTCGGCATCTCGTGAGATGATCATTTTTTTCCTCAGTCTGTTTATATGGTGGATTACATTACTGGATTTTCATATGTTGAACTATCCTTGCATCCCTGGAATGAAGCCTACTTGATCGGGATGGATGATTTCTCTGATGTGTTCTTGGATTCCATTTGCCAATATTTTATTGAGAATTTTTGTATCAATTTTCATGAGGGATATTGGTCTGTAGTTCACTTTCTTAGTTGTGTCTTTGTGTGACTTGGGTATCAAGGTTATTGAAGCCTCATGAAAAGAGTTTGGCAATGACCCTTCTGTTTATGTTTTGTTGAATACTTTGAGGAAAATTGGTATTTGCTGTACCTTGAATTTCTGGTATAATTCTGTAATGAAGCCATCTGGCCCTGGGTTTTTGGTTTTTTTGGAGACTTCTCAAGAATGCTTTAATTTCATTAGGGGTAATAGGTCTATTTAAGTACCTAATATGTAGTTGATTTAATTTTTGTAAATGAAATCTGTCCAGAAATTTGTCCATTTCTTTTACATTTTCCAATTTTGAGGAATATAGTTTTTCAAAGTATGACCTGATGATTCTATGGATTTCCTCTGTGTCTGTTGTTTCGTCCCCCTTTTCATTACTAATTTTATTAATTTGCTTGTTCACCATCTGCTGTTTGGTAAGTTTGGATAAAGGTTTTTCTATCTTGTTGATTTTCTCGAAGAACCAACTCTTTGTTATATTGATTCTTTGTATTGTTCTCCTAGTTTCCCTTTCAGTGATTTCAGCCATCAATTTGATTATTTCCTGTCATCTCCTCTTCTAGGGTGTGTTGGCTTCTTTGTTTTCTAAATCTTTCAGTTGTGCTGTTAAATCTCTAGTGTGATTATTCTCTTGTTTCTTCATGTGGCCACTTAGCACTATGAACTTTCCTCTTAGCATCGTTTACTTAGTGTCCTACATTGTCTGCATTCTCATTGAATTCGAGGAAATCTTTAATTTCTTCCTGGACCCAGGAATTGTTCAATTGGGTATTATTAAATTTCCATTAGTTTGTAGGTTTCCTGTTATTCGGGTTGTTGTTGAATTCTAACTTCAAAACTTGGTGGTTTATTTAAGATACAGGGGTTTATTTAAATTTTTCGTACCTGTTGAGGTTTTCTATGCTGCCAAGCATGTGTTTGATTTTAGAGAACATTCCATGTGGCGTTGAGGAAAAGGGTAATTGTTTTGTATTTGGATGGAAGGTTCTATACATATCTGTTATGTCCATTTGCTCCATAAATTTTATTAGTTCTTTTGTTTCTTTGTTAATTTTCTGTCTGGTGTTCCTGTCCATTAGTGAGAGTGTGGTGTTGAAGTCTCCCACTATATGTGTGTGTGGTTTTATGTGTGAAGGAATTGCTGCATGTTTTTTAATTACTAGATTTCTAATCCATGTGAAGTGAAACCATATTGTGTATTCTCTATTTGTTTATGTACATCACTTTTAATTGGATTATTTGGTGTTTTGTTGATTCATATCTTCAGTCCTTGGTATATTTTGGAAATCAGTACTTTGCTAGATTTGGGGATGGTGAAGATCTTTTCCCCTCTGTGAGTGCTGTCATGTCTTGTAGATGATATCTTTTGCCTTATAGAATCCTCTCAGGTTCAAGAAGCCCCAATACAGAAACATCAATCTTATTGTCTGTGCAAATGTTAAGTTCAGGAAGTGGTCTGCTATACAAATTCAATACTACCTCCCAATTACTTTGCTAAGAGGTTCCGTGTTGCAGAATTTATTTCGAAATCTTCATTCCATTTGAACTTTAGTTTGGTTAATAGAGTAATCTAAAATACCAGAAAGACACTAAATATCTGTAGCCATCAGGGAAATGAAAATCCTAACAAATCTGAGAAATCACCTTACACCTGCCAGAAAAAAAAAACACCAGGGACAATTTATTCTCCAGAAGAAGTGGAGTGTGGTGAATGCTTCTCTGATGCTTCTGGAGGTGAAAAATTGTACAACCTTTTTTTCAGTCATTATGGATGTTTCTCTGAAGATTTGTTATCAGTCTACTACACCTTCTAGCAAATCCACTCTTCGGCACAAACCCAAATGATGGACATTCTTACAACATGGACATCTGTACTGCTAAGTTCATAACAGTAGTATTAGTAATAGCAAAAACCTGAAAACAGCCAAGATGTCCCTCGACTAAAGAGTGGATAAAGAAAATGTGACACAATTAATCAATGGAATACTAGTAATTGGAAAAGAAAACAATGAAAAAAAACTGAATGGAACTAGAAGAAACCATACTGAATGAAGTAACACACATACAGAAAGACAGATGTGTTATGTACTCACTCACATAAGGATATTAGACTTAGAGATAAAGATAAAGAATGACCTGAGTTCCTGGAAATAGGTGTCACAAAGGGAAGAATGATGAGCAAATGGGCAATACCAGGCTGGACAAACCCAGAGAAACAGCTGACATGACACAGTGGGAGCTTACTCACCCTAGTCTGACAAATGGGGAACCATGATAGTACCAATTCTGCCCTTCTTAATGTGGGTGTCAATTGTGAAACTTGTGAACTCTATGGTCCTTGACAGTGTAATCTCAATTTATTCCAAGCATTTGAATGGACTTTGGGAGTCCATTTCCTATGGAGACCTACTCTATCATTCAAGATAGTCTGGGGAATGCCTAGTCTTTGCCCCAAATGATGTGAAATACTTTGAAGATCCCCCATGAAAGGGCTCACATTCTCTGTGGAGTGGATGGGGGATGTGATGGGTGGTTTTGTAGGGTCATATGAATAAGATAGGGAGAAGGAATTGGATTGGTATGCAAAATAAGATAATATCTAATTTAATTTAAAAAAATATTAAAAATTTAAAGTAAAGAAAAAACTTTTTTGAACAGTTAAGAGGAAATGGTGTGGTATGTCCTTCAGTATATATATTTCTCTTTGTGGCTGATGAACAAAATACTGATGATCAAGTAGCCAGGTAGGAATAAAGTCAGTGCTAACAGACCAGGAGTAGGCTGGAGAGAAAAAGGGAGATAGAGGGTGAGAAGTGATGCCCTCCTGCTGAAGAAATAACTAGCCAGAAAATGGGTAAGCCATAGTCTCTAAGCAATAAGTATATTAATGGAAATGGATTAATAACTGAAACAGAGGTAACCAATAAGAAGCTCTAACCATCAGCCAACAGAGTAATAATATAATATGTGTGTTTGTTAGGTGCAATCCAATTTTCATTGCATTTATGTGGTACACAAACCTATCTTCATGATTCTTTTTTTCCTACCTCTCGGTCTACCAATGTACTTGTCATCCATTGTGACCTATAATCCCCTAGTGTACAATATCTTTCTGAACCTATATTAAGGGAACTATCTTGTCAGCAACAGAAGGTTAGCCTTGATTCTGTTGGTAGAAAAAGAGAATACGATATCTCAAAGTTACAGAGAAAAAATTGATCAATGAACAATTATCTCAGGAGAGAGGCTAGGTAGGATAGTTATTGAGATTTGTTTGTGAAGAGGGGAACAGTTTATTTACAAAAAGCATTTCCAGAGTGAAATAGGCTACTTCCTACGTAACCACCCCCTTCTCACAAACAGGTTAAAATTGACATGTGTCAAGTTAAGGATGATGAGATAAGTATGCAAGGATTTTTTTCAAAAGTTGATTATTTGATATTCAATTTATTTAAAGCATTTCCAAAGGCTTTGTAGTGTGTATTTAGAGTTTCAAATTAATCCAATCTTTGGTCTTTGTAAAACCAAATGTGGGTCACATACCACAATTATTATTTTGTTTGATTTTTAAGACAGGATTTCTCTGTGTAGCTTTGGTGCCTATCCTGGCACTTGCTCTGGAGACCAGGCTTGCCTGAAACTCCCAGAGATCTTCCTGGCTTTGCCTCCCTAGTGCTGGAATTAAAGGTATGTGCCACCAACGCCTGGCCATATACCACAATTCTTAAGGAAAATCTGAATGATGATTTTTCTGGTTGTATTAGGAACTTGGTATTGTAGAATTATAGCTGTGTGAAGCAGGGCAAGCTCTTAATCATACCTAGTAACAGACATATGCTAAGGTAATTTACTAATAGACTAGAATACCAGAAGTCATAGGTTCAATCATCAGAAATGCCACAGCTGTGTTTGGGTGTTGAGATCTATATAGCAACAGTAAAAATAAGAGGAATAAATATGTGAAGGAGATACATAGACATAAATTTAATCCTGGGTCACCCTTTTGTGTATAGATGTTGCTCATAATATATACCCACAATATCATTAATTTAAAAACAATAGTCCTAACATCATTATTTGTTTGATAATTGTTGTTCAATTTTACTGAGAGATGTTGTCATATGATTCAGGATGGCCTTTTAATACTGATCACAATTCAGTGCTCCACTACATTATTGCTAGGATCAGAGGCCTCTATTAACTTGCCTGATAAAGGCAGAGTGTAAACAATGAAGTGGATACACACACACACACACACACACACACACACACACACACACACACACACACAATTTTCTTATATCATGAGAGCAGTAACTAATAAGATTTCTTTGTGTTTTTTTTTTTTTACTTTAAAACCATTCTTCCCCATTCAGTGAATACCAAAAGAGTCTTAAGAGAGGAAAAAAGAAATAGGTTTTGTAGGTCCCAATATAATCACATGAATACATTTCCAAAGCTGCAATTTACAAAAAAATTATTCAAGCTCACAGTGTGGTTGATCTATTTAGTATTATCTATTCAACTTTTCTCTTATGGAATATTGAAACATTTCACAAAGTGAACCTTGACCTCTCTTTCCCTCTGTATATATAGGTAATTAGCAGACAAGAGCATAAAACTACAGAAGCAGAGGGCAGGATTTCAGAAAGGTCCTGGCCCAACTGACACAATGAACAGAAGGAGACTGGCAAGGTTGGCTCTGTGTAGTGGAATGCCAGGAAAGGCTAGCTATGCAAACTGATTGTGGGAATTAACACACTGGGGATCTGACTGATGGTGGTGTTTCAATGAGTTTAACAGAACCAAGAAATATGATAATTAGGTATTTATTAGGGAAGCACTTACATAAATAAAACCTGAGCTCTTTCTATTTTAGAAGATGCTGGCTCTGCTCTTTAGATGCTCTAACCTCAAACAGAGAGAGTAAGTGATAACCACAACCTTATAAGGGGTCACAAATTGATACCTGAAGCCATACACATAGTGTTTTGCCATGACCTGAAGTCCATTGAAAGCAAGATGGCACACGTATTATTGTCTATGGGATGTGCCTATCTCCTTCTGTGAAATTAAATAGTGCTATGATAAAAAGTACAATTTTTAAAAGAGTTATTGTAAGAATTAATGCAATGAATCCATAAATTCAGATTGTGTCCGTCTTTAGATCTCTTTAACTTAGATATGGACAAACAGCTATTTAAGACTCCAATCCCAATGTATCACACAGAAACATAAAATACCATTAGGTAAGATATAAGTTTTACCAAAACAAAAGAAGACAGAAAAGAGGTTGAAAAGCCTCATCTTTAGGTACTTCTTTAGTAAGAAGTGTCTTTAAAAATTAAAACATTATAATGAAAGAGAGAAAAATTTTTGAAAGTCAAATTCATGTTTCTCTCAAAAGTAAAAATAATCATACAACAGAATATAACCGAATGAGATTGATAATAAATATTTAAAAACATAACAAATTGACAGCATTAAATACAAACGTTTCCCTGATTGAGTTGTTAAATCAAAAGGAAATCTCCATACATAAGGTGCACGATGACCATAGATACAAATGTAGTAACCTGTACTCCAAACTTCCCCAGAGTTTTTTATTTAATTGTCCACTGGTGACCCAAGAGTGGGTTACCTATAAGAAAAGGGGAAAATAAAGAACAAAAATTAAAATTAATACAAAGTTATAAACTTAGACTGTGAAAGGGGAACTTCTAAAGATAAAGTTAAATTTAACTCATTCAAACAAGAATGCCATTGCTTCTGCCTGATCTCCTGCTCTCAGAGAAAGGGAGGTAATGCTCTACCACTCCTGTCATATTCCTTTTTCACATTCCTAATTTCTGGTCCCCAGCCCAGGGTATATCTGACAGACCCTGTGACCCTGTCTTATCTCACTCAAATGCATCATATATATATATATATATATATATATATATATATATATTGCTTTACTCTTTAGTTTGTATGACCTTTAGTAAGCATAGAAACTCTGGAATTTGTGACCTTCAAACTTAATGGTCTGCCCCTTTATAAGCTTCACTCTTTTGCTGGTATTCATCTCATTTGCCTGCCATGCAGTGAGATCCTAGCTGGCCAGCTTAATATAAAAAGAAACCTTTTCTTCTGCATCAGAGTGTAGACTCCTTGAGTTAGTCTGTGGTCTCTGCAAACCTGTCATAACAAACATGTCCAACACAGTTTATTAATTCTTGTGACTGTATCCCCAGGATGATTCCATGTGAAACTTATATCTGTTTCAATTCTTTCTTTGTACTTAAAAATGGAAAATATAACATAGGCTTCAACATTAAACATTCTTGGACACAGTTAAAGATGCATGAGAAACTACACAGGTGAGGGATGTCCTGATATCCCATAATCAATTCTAAAGTTCCTTATAAGCCAGATACTCTGAATCTAGCAGTGTAACCTCTTTACAAATGTGGGTTACCCAGAGAGTTGGGAGGAGGCTGGAGGAGAGTGAGTGCATATGTGCTGGTAGACTTTATCATTTATTATAGAAGTAACAATTAAAATTCTAGGTATCAATACACCAGAGTTATAAGCATACACGTGCTTTGTTAAGGATGAACAAAATTTTCTGCCTCAAAACTCTTTAAGTCCTTTGTTTATCTAATTTTCCTTCTTATAGGAAGTCAAATAAAATCTCCATTACAACATTCTAATGCTCAAGAGACAACATGGATTAATCAGGAGCTGGAGACTCACGTATATCCCTTAAAGAGACAAAGGTGGTATTTCATTCATGGTCCAACAAACATCAATGCACACCATAATCCTAATTGGTGATCCTTGTTGCATCTAACTAATCAATCAATGAGACTTCCTGAAAACATCAAACAATGTCAATAATGTTTGCCATGCAATCAAAGTGTGGAACCCTGCCTGGTCAGAATGGATCTTGTTGCTCACATGAGCTTAAGAGTTAAATTCTGGAGAGAAGACTAGTGAGGAGGACATAAATGAGCAGGAATGTCATATAGGTGGAAGAATAGAGGAGAGCAAAATAAGAGATACCATCGGAGAGGAGCCACTACAGATTTAAAATGAAATCAGTCTCTAGAGATATTTCCAGAGATCTACAAGGATTGCACCAACAAGCCATCCAAGCATCAGTGGAGAGGCTACCTTATATGCCCTCCCCTGAAAACAAGATTGATGATTAACATATTTGTCATCCTAGAGCCTTCATCCAGCATCTGAAGGAAGTTGTAGCAGACACCAATAGCTAAACACTGAACTGAGCTGGAATCCACTTGGAAAGAAGGAGGAGTGATGAGCAAAGTGAACAAGACCAGGCTGGGGAAACCCACAGAAACAGCTGACACAAAAAGTGGGAGCTCTTGACCCCCAGACTCATCACTGGTAAAGCAGCATGGAACAGATTCACACCCCATGAATGCGGGTGACAATGAGGAGGCCTAAGAAATCTACGGGGCTTCTTGTAGTGCATCAGTACTCATCGCTACCATAGGAATGGAATTTGGGAGACCATTTCATAAAGGGGGAAACTCCTTCAGGCTATACACACACAGAAGGGCTTAAGCCCTATCCCAAAGGATATGACAGATTCTGAAGAATCCACATGGATGTTCTCACTCTCCCTGGGGAGAAGATGTGCTATGGGATACATAGGGTCTTAGTGAGGGCAGGGGAGGAGGAGAGGGACAGGGAACTTGAATTGATGTAAAACAATCTCATTTCTAATTTAAATAAAACAATGAAGAAAAAGAGTTAAATTCTGCCTTATACTTCTCATAGTGCCTTGGAGCTCCTGCCGCTCCTCATTTAAATAAAAGAACAGGATTTATTGACAGGCTATTAGCTTTAGGATATTCTACAACAGACTGTTCCAGCTGCTTTAAAACCTCAAATGAATAATATGCAAAATTTCAAATCTATTCTAACACATTTCTTCAAAAAAAAAAAAAAACGCTATAAAGATTTTCTCTCTAAAAGGATGAGGCTAGCAGACTCCAGGTTTCTTTGGTGTGGTATTTTCATTTAAATTAGAAACAAGCTTTCTTTTACATGTCAATCCCAGTACCCTCTCCCTCACCTCATCCCCTGCAACACCAACCCCTATTCCAACCCCTCCATTGGAAATGACATCTTGCCCAATTATCCCTCATTTTAATCTAATTAATGGACTAAAATCTTTCTGAAAGAAACTAACACTGTAAAACTCACCATCTGTCGGATAATTCTGAGTCCTTTTATTTTTTTAATCCACAGATTTACTTCTTAGGAAAGATGCACATACATTAACAAAGGTCTTTGAACAGGTTTTCCACAGATTATCTTCCCTGATAATAGGTAATGTTCAATTGGTTAATACTAATAGCTGCAATCCAACTTTCAGGGATTTGGCCATGTCCTGGTTAGGAGATTCAATTTCCAAGTATAGTGTCATAAAATGTTGTATGGGACAATTATCTTGGGATGGTAAGATATCCAGTGATAACACTGCATCTTAGCTTCTCTGTGCTTCCTTGGCCCATGTTATGGGAATACAGAATTCCACCAGGGTTGCCAGGCAACATTTATGATCTAACGTTTTGTCTCATTCTAGTACACCTCCCACATGCTAAAACAATCCCACCAACTCATGGAATGATATTATATACTCAATGATATTCTTCCCAAAATAAAATCTTCTTTCTTGCATTGTACACATTTTCAGTTGTCCTACTATACAACTACATGTCTATAATAACATACACAAGAAAGTGAAAGCATGATTTAACCATTCAAAATGGATTGATGAGTATTTAAATGTTTTTCCTATGCTCCAATATTCATATTTCCATAATGGAGACAATATCATTCTTGTGCCTCTGTCTTAATCAATTTCTTTTTGCTGAAAATAAAGTAATCTTTTCTTCATCCTCTTGTTAGAGCCACTGGAACATAGGTGTAAAGATGGGTAGAAATTCTGTGAATGAATATTTGTTACAATGAACAAAGACATACAAGAGAGAAATAAACACACACACACACACACACATACACACACACACACACACACACACACCACATTGGACACAAAAATGGCAGCCATACTAACAAACAACCATACTTACAGAGCTTCCATGCAACAAGAAAAAGAACAAACAGCTTACTCTGGAAACCTGGGAAGTTATTATTTTCTCTGTGGAATTTTCTTTGATTCTCTAAATCATAGTAATTCCTAATCAAGTAATGAGCCATATAAAAACACATTAATTTTCGGTAATTTGGGGAGATCCCTGGGAAAAGACTACCCACTATGTTGTTTCCACACACTTTTTTCACCCTCTATACCAATGATAATCAAGGGATTCCTTTTGTTTCTGAATCCTCTTCTGAAAGAATTTTTGACCAGATCTGAAATCTCTCCATGGGATGGCTGTGTAATTCAATTGACCACTCAGGTGCTGTCCATTTACATGGTTTGCAACCAATGACTTTATGTTCTCTCACTCAAGAAGACAAATTTTGAGACAATCAGTGATGTCTTTCCTCCCTAATACATGGACTATAATCAGTTATGCTGTTGAGGTTTATGTCTGTATGTGGCTTCAATAAACCAGGCTTTGTTGTTTATAAGTAATGGAGGAGGGCTAATAATTCATGTGTTGTCTTACATTTGCTATGTAAATAATGTCAGGTTATGTCTTATATCTTTTGATGCTTGTTTTACTTTCTATGGAACAAACATGAATTGTAAGTACCTTGACCATAGCATGACACCTGTGAAGCAAAAAACTATCATAACATACATGTTGGCACTATGATAATGATTATTCTACATGTGATAACACACTTTAATCCCAGGAAGGTTGACTTGGCATAAATTATTATTTCTGCAAGTCTTTCTAAACATTGACCATGACAGTTCTCACAAATTTGACTAAGTTGGAAGGAAATGACATAAAATAAAAAATGAGTCATGTATTTCAGGATGAATGTGCAAAATGGAGGGCAAAAGTGCAATGAAATGCATGTAAATGAAATTCAACCTATTTTATTTAAAAAAAAAAACATGAACCTTGCATATAATTTTGGGTTCCTGCTAATTTTCACTAAGAGGAAACACACAATGTTAATATACATTATGTAACAGCTAGGAAAATCAGAAGGTAAATCTGCCCCTGAATGCTAATAGAGATCCCAGCCACTTTTATTAACAATGGCTCCTGTTCTCCTCATGAAGACAAAAGGGCAGAAGTACCATGTGCTTGAAAAAGAAAAGAACAAGGGAGGGATTATAGAAGAGGTGTGTAAAACATTTCATTAGTTGGCCAAAATTCATTACCAAGAGACTTAAATGTTATAAATAGGCAAAAGGATGAGAATGTAGGAATATAGATAAATTCATGCTTAGAGGAAAAATATTTAAATATCTGAGCAGCCATAAACACCACAAAATCTTAACAGACTTTGAGAAGAATAATTTATAATTGCTAAAGCTCTTTTATAATCTGTTTATTAAATTTTCTGTACATCAAACTCAAGAACATCTAATGCCCTCTTGTGAACTCAGCAGGTACTTCATTCCAGTGCACACACCTATTTAGAGGAACATATACATTAAATTTAATATTGTTAAATAGAAAAGTAATAAATGATGCAAATTGGAAAAGGTGATGTTATATTATATGTCCACTGTCATTTTCATTGTCATTGGAGTTATCTAGGACATGCATTGCTTGGCTTGTTTGAGAATACATTTTCAGGAAAGGTGTATAGTTTAACTTCATGGTCAATTGGGATGGCACCATTGCAGGCGTCAAAAAGTTAATAAACATGTAGAAAGAAGGGGCTTTGGACTACGCTTCAATTGGTAAAATTGTTTCCTGTTCTAGCATAATTATTTGAGTAAAAATCCATACCAGCCAAGTAATATATGAGGAGGGACTCTGGTTTCAGTCCTGGATACCAGAAGATTGTTGAGCAACCAACATATCAGGAACAGTGACAATCTAGTTCAGTGAGAACCAAAACTGAAATGGAAAATGAAGCCATATAGGAATGGAGTAAGGAACTTTCACTCGTTTCTGAATGTGTATACAAGTTTATTCACCCACACACTAAGTATATCATTATTGAACATCTACCACCAGAACAGAAATTAAAGAAATGGATACAGACATAAAAGTAGTAAGAGGAAATAATGTCAAGTGAAACTATCACTTATGTCTCTCTGCATCCTGATTGCAGATATGATATGACTATAAACATGGTATGTGTTCCTGCTGTCATGCTTTCTCTAACACAGGACTACATATATCTGAGAATTTTTCATATCTTTCTTTGGCTTCTTGTCATGCATTTAAGGGCAGCAATAAAAATGTTACTGTTATTATTGAAAACAGAATATATTTCTATGTAAAAAGAGGCTAATAAAAAGTTACATGCTAATCTTGAAAAGTCATTTTTTTCGTGTGTGTGTGTGTGTGTGTGTGTGTGTGTGTGTAGAATAATGGAGACAATACAAAATAAAGATAAAATTAAATAAACATATTATAAAGTGATAAAAGAAAAAGACCACATTGAGAACATACCCCTCATAGAATTTAAAAGACATAGGTTTGATGTTATTATTTAAAACACTTAAAAATTTCACTCCAGTAACAAATACAACTCTATGTGTCATCACAAACACACAAACAGTAATTACATCACAAACAGTAATTTTTCCACAGGATCAGCCAAATTTTGCAAGTTTAAAAAATTTTAGAAGTTATAAATAATAAGGAAAATTATGGAGATTAGAAATTTAAAGATAAAAATCACACATCTTAATATGCTCAGATACCCATAAAGAAATCCAAGCTCAAAAACACACAAAGAGGAAAGAACAATTTTACTGTTAAATAACAAATAATTATTGTATCATTTGGAAATTTTTAATATACTTCATAGACAGCTCTGGGCATAAAGTTCATTCCCCAAAATAATATAGAAATCACTGGGATGGTGGAAAACAATTATTATCACAGCCCTGGGGAGACAGAAACAGGAAAGTTCCTATTTCTTGAGTTATAGACAGCCTAGCATGCTCCATTTGTCCCAGTTCTTTTTGAAAGTCACAAAACACAAAGTGGACAGCTCTTCAGGAACCACACGTGAGGTTGACTTCAGGCCTATATATGTGTACACATACAAATAAACCTGTACCTACACACAAGTACACAAAAACACAAGTAGGTTTATAACAAAACAATTATTTGGTTGATTTATAAACTACAGTGCAAATACAGAGACAAAACTCGAAAGTCAGTAAGTACAGGAATTTCCCTCTCCTATATCACTAGAAGATAAATTATAACTACAAATGATAATTATAACTAGCAATATAATAAGCAATTTGAAATGAGTCATGTATTAAAATCTAAACTACAACAGAAAACAGGGATTCTTTTCTATATTACATTGCCAATATAGAAAGATCACTACTGAAAATTAAAAACCCAGAAGATAGAATTTTTGTGAAACTTTTCTGGTCATTGAGTAAATGGGAAATTATTTATAAAATCAAAATGTATTCTGTTTCTCAGGAAAAGAAGATTAATATCTGTAATTATTTCATAGTTTGATCATGGTTTATTTAACACTATTAGATATGTCTACAATGTCCTTAATGTGGAGTATTAATAAATTTATTTGATCTTCCCAAAATGCAAGAAATTTGGGAAATAGAGTTGGGACTTTTTGAATGATGTTTGCAACACTTGTTAATTGTAGGTTAAAATGCTGTAACTTACTTTGGAACTTAACAAGTACTTATTGAAATACTTTGTAATGATTGAAAAAGTCTTTTTCATAATACGGCCATTTAATGAAATTACAATTTTATTGAAGGTGTTATTTGATAGTACATCAGATAATTTGTTTTATTGATACTGCTTCTCCCTCTGGTGGCAAAGACTGCCTGGACCATCACATCCTCCCACTGATTTCTACAGTGGACAGAGAAGAGAGGATGCAGACATTTGCCACAAAGATGAACCTCAAATTGACCCCTCCCCTATTCTTTTTCATTTTTTCCTTCCTTCTTTCTCCCTCCTCCTAATTCACTGCCCCCTTCATCTTCTCCTTTTTTCTCTCCTCTTCATTTTTTATTAGCCAAGACAAGGTCAATATACACACATATTTTGAGGCCAGTTATCACCAATGACCATGCTGCTCAGCAGACAACCAATCTCATTTCTGATAGACCTCTCAAATCTCTTCTTTTTTGAGAAAATTTCTTAGTAAACTTTCACTAACAACATGCTTTCCACCATCACACCATGCCACAGAGCTCAGTTTCTTCCCCTTCTCCAACTCCTGCCAACACTTGTAACACAGTCTCTATAAATAAAGAACAGGGTTCAATTTGCCAATAATTGGTATAATTGCTCTCCAGTAATGAGTCCGTGGTTGACATTCTTGTAGCCTCATTCTGCAAACTTAGTTATCACATGCAGTTTGTTACAATTGATCTCTGATATAATCCATGTTTGAATCAAAGACTCCTACGTCAGACTCTCTAGTATTGCCTATTTCCCAGAGCTGGGTTTTTAATCCATTGCCAATAGAGTGCTCATCGAAGTGATATATCTTATTTGCATTGTTATTATTATGATTATCATTATTTTGAATATATTACTTTAGTTTTGTGAGTAGGACTGGCATTCCTGAAACACATTATATAGACCAGATAGGCCTCAAACTCACATTAATACCTCTGCCTTCACCTCCAAAATACTGAGATTAATGAAGTGTGAAACTATGCACAGGTCTTTTTAAAATTTATTTATATGGGAGTTAAGACCATTAATGTAGGTACCATCTTACTCTTGTCAGAATGGATAAAATAATAAATACAAATGACAGTTTATGTTGGAGCTAATGAAGAGAGAGAGGAACACTCCTCCACTCCTGGTGGGAGTGCCAACTTGTACAGCCACTTTGGAAATCAGTATGGTGACTCCTCAAGAAAATATGAATGAGTCTACCACAAGATCCAGCAATTCCGCTCCTAGGAATATACCCAAAAGAAGCACAATCATATGACAAGGACATGTGTTCAACCATGTTCATAGCAGCATTACTTGTAATAACAAGAAACTGGAAGCTGCCTAGATGCCCCTCAATTGAAGAATGTTTAGAGAAAATGTGGGATATTTGCACAATGGAGTACTACTCAGCTGAAAAAACTATGGAATCTTGAAATTTGCAGGAAAATGGATGGAACTTGAAGAAACCATTCAGAACCAGGTAACCCAATCACAAAAAGACAAACATGATATTTACTCACTCATATGTGGACCTGCTTTATGATACATAATAGTGACTGTGCTTTATCAGAGCTATTTTTAATGATGTTGCTCAGAATGGTTTCCTTCCAGATGATGATTGAGAAGCTAATTAAAAAAAAATGGTGCCAGGTACCACAAGAGTAACAGAATTGTGCTGTTTTTCTGGAATTTTGTTTTTCACTTTTATTTTTAAATGGAGAGTGATGGATGTCTCTACAATTTTGTTCAAATGACTGCAGAACCTGGAAAAGCTGTTGCTGCTATTGATGCATAACATACTGCCATTATTGGTCTTTTTTATATAAATATATAATATATATATATATATATATATTCACATATAATTTGAAATTTTGGAAAATTTCTATGCTGTCAACTTTGGAAAAAATATCCCAGTTTACCATGTTGAATTGGCATTGTATAAAAATTAACAGCCATATTATTCTAGAAATGTTGAACTTAATTTTTTTTCCATTTGTACAGGGGTAACGCAATGTATTAAATATGTAAGGTCTTAAAATAAGAAGGGATTTTGAGAGCCCATCCCATGTGAAGGGATGCTTTCTTGGCCTGGACACATTGGGAAGGGCCTAGGCCTAGCCCAGGATGATGTGGTAGACTTTGGAGAGCCCCTTTTCAGGTCCTTACCTTGCCTGGGGAGTGGAGGGGTGATGGCTAGGGGTAGGTGGGATGTTGGGGGGAGGGGAGAGAGAGGGAGAAGTGATTGACATGTGAAACAAGCTTTTTCATAATTTGAACTAAAAATGACAGAAAAGTATTTATATGTACTTTGACAGAATGTACATATGTTCACCACATGAGTGCCCACATCTCAGTGCCCATAAAGGTAAAAGACTGCATCAGATATCCTGGTAAAGTAGCTATAGACTGTTGTGAACAATCATGTGTAGATGAGGAAACACAGGTCTCTTCATCATCTTACTTATTTCTACCAAGTGGTACATCTTCTCCCTATGTAATCGAGGAACAATATTCAGGCTTTTTCCTTCTTCTAATATAAATTTCACTGCAATCAGATTGCAGTATTGTGCCAAAAATTTTAGCAATAAACATGTTCCCATTATTTAAAGGAATATCTCTGAAAAGATACTAGGCCATAAATAAACTTACCTTACCAGGAGTTCTCTGCTCCCTCACAAAATAATGGCTGTGTGCATGGATATTCACCCAAAAAATTGGTTGACCCTGTGCCAGGTTATTTTTTTTTTTTTAGTTTTATAACTAGACAATTTGTCTACTTAGTGCAGTTGGGCTTGATCATATAATTCTTGTGACCTGCTAACTCCACACATCAATATACACCATAGAGATGTATGCTGGTTTCTTTTGAGGAGTAATTGTTGTTGTTGATCATTTTTTCCTTTATGTCCTTGCATTTCCTTAGTTAAGGTTTCTGTGAAAAGATCAGAGATGCTTTGAATACTCCCTTTTATTTCAGTTCCCAATATTGTTAAATCCTCTACCACAATAGAGTAGAAAACTGTATTTGGTGCAATTCTTTATTCTTTCCAAAGTTAAAGTTTTTCCCCAAAATCCTTGAGTTATGGATAGATTAATGTTATGCTTTAGGAGAATTGAATAAATTATATGGGTAAATGAACAATGATTCTAAAGAATTTCAACATTGAGTATTATAATAGTATAGAACTATCTTTTGGGGAACAATTTAAAGGAAAGAAAATAAGCAGAAAAAAAATGAAAGATTGTAGAAATGTTGAAAAATACAGAAGAAACCTACAATGAAATATAAAGAACTCCACCAACAGAAACTCTTGTTTTCCAATTTACAAATAAACTTTCAGTCTTGAACTTCTGCCTGTCTTACACATTTAAGTCTCTCATGTAAAACAAATAATTACTTCAAAAGGCACACAGTTTAACAGAATCAATTTTTGTATGAAAATCACTCCTTCCCAAAATTAATATGATATTTATATCACCCCTGTTCTCCTCAGGAAGTCGAAAATTTTCTTAAAGATTGTGTTGCCAGC